>NC_061113.1:268437898-268469709 GCF_002878395.1 Capsicum annuum
CATATAACTGGTGATTCATATAAGTTTTGAATAACTCTGGTGATTCATATAAGTTTTGAATAATTCTGGTGATTCATATAAGTTTTGAATTACTCTGGTGATTCAAGTGATTGACATAACTAAAGATTCATATAGGTGACACAAATAACTAATTTGTATTGTAAGTGGATATTTATGTATATGGTGATTCATATTTGTGATTAATATAATTGAATATTCATATAATTGGTGATTTCTATTGGTGAATCGTATAAACAGGTTAGAAAAATAGGTTATTCATATAAATGGTGATTCATATAACTGTTGAATTATATAATACAAAAGAATAACAGATTAAGTTCATATTAGCGATATGTGTTAACTGTTTATTCATTGGTTAATTTGAATTATATAATACAAAAGAATAACAGATTAAGTTCATATTAGCGATATGTGTTAACTGTTTATTCATTGGTTAATTGGCTCATTTTTTGGTTGAATTAGTGATTCATATGTTATATGGTGATTCATATATAAACAAATTAACGTAACTTCATATTTGCGACATTTTTTTTGACGTATATTTCATTTATGTTTTGCTGTGCAAATCGTCGGAATGTAGTTGGGTATTCAAGGCGTCCTGTAAGCATGGTACTGATACATTTATAGTACGTACCTTCAACGATGAACACACTTGCTCAATAATGGACAGAGTGTTTGAGCAACAACATGCAACCATTGCCTTTGTAGCTGGAATAACAGCTCCAAAGTTAGTGAACTACAAAAGAATAATCACCCCAAGCGACATTATTGAAGATATAAAAAGGGAACTTGGTTTGGACATAGAGTATCTGAAGGCATGGCGTGCTAAAAAACGTGCTTTAAAAATATTAAGAGGACGACCAGCTGACGGATATAAGAAAATGCCTACCTACGTATACATGTTGAATTCGATTTATCCCAATTCACATATAAGGATGCATAAGTCTCCTGATAATCAGTTCATGTATCTATTCGTAGCACTACAGCCTTTAATTAGGGGATTTGGGTAATGTACGCCTGTTGTGGTAGTAGACGGTAGTTGCATGAAAGGACCATATCAAGGAACATTCATTTCAGCTAGCACTCTTGATGGAGCAAGTATTGCATGTAGTGATTTTTTTCTTACAAATGATGGTAATTGTTAAATAAGTTAGACATAATCATTGTGTAATTTTATGTATCAGGACATGTATTGCCACTTGCGTATGGGGTTGCAGATTTTGAGAATGATTCATCCTGGACGTGGTTTTTCCAGCAATTCAAGTGTGCTTTCGATGAGCGCGATAATACGTGCGTAGTCTCTGATAGACATGAAAGCATAATCAAGGCGGTTAGTGTGGTCTATCCATGTATACCACATTTTGCTTGTATTTGACATCTTTGAAATAATGTCTGCACGAATTATAGAAATAGTAAGGACAAGCTGACCGATGAGTTTTTTGCCATGGCTAAAGCGTACAAGTTGGATGTGTTTGATGAGCTTATGTGTAAAGTGGGAAAGATTGACAATAGAGTTAAGGTATATTTGAAAAATGTTGGATTTGAAAAGTGGTCACGAGTTCATGCTCCAATAAATAGGGGGAGGATGATGACTTCCAACATTGCAGAATGTATCAACTCTCGTCTTGTTGAGGCTCGTGAACTGCCAATTTTAGATTTTCTTGAACAGGTCAAAATCTTATTTGATGTGTGGAATCGAAAAAATAGAGACCGATCTAGCTTTTTTTCTAAAAATTCATTGGGAGGTCGGTTTCAACAAATTCTTCAATTGAACGAGGCAAAGTCATCACGTATGATGGTAAGTTAAAATAACAATCTGTATACTTTAACTAAGGTTGTTTGCATATTTTTTTTAACATTCTGATAACAGATATATCAAAGTGATACATCTGGGAGTCATATGTATCATTTTGTTACATATGATGAAATATGCTTTCACTTGAAATTCTGTTCTTTATATTTAATTAATCTGCGGCTTTTATGGTTCATATATTATGTTGACTTACATAAAACTTTATGAAATTATATTTTCAGACTAGGGAATCAACTAACTACATATACGGTGTGTATGAAGAAGGAAGAAAATACATTGTTCGGTTGGATATTAGAACTTACAACTGTGGTAGATTTCAACTTGATGAGATATCATGCGTGCACACTATTGCTGTTTTGAAAAGCAAACATGTAAAGGAAATGAAGTCATACTGCTCAGATTACTACAAGAAGGAGGCATTGGTGAAGACTTATGAAATGCTGCTTTGTCCAATGCCCGATAAACGAGACTGACATGTACCACCGGAGGTGTTAGAAGATGTGGTTTTGCCTCCAAAATATAAATGCCCACCAGGAAGATCCAAGAAAGGTAGAAAAAAGAAAAGTAGTGAAAAGTTTTCATCAACATCAAATCGTTGTGGCAAGTGTGGGTATGAAGGCCACAACAGACGTAGTTGCAATTACTTTCCAAAAGAGATGTGACATTTTGTCTTTAAAGTTTAATCAGACATGTTTACTTCGTTCAAAGTTTTGAATTCAGTAATTTGAGTTAATTATTCAAAAATTTGTTGCTTGATATATTTCGTTTATAATTGGAAAAGATATGTGTTTGTGAGATTATCATTTATAATTCATTATTACTATTATCTTATGCAGATATGTTAAGAGGTATTGAGGAAAGTTAGTGATGCATTCCGTAAATGAAATTATAAAGTGATAAATACTACTATTTAATCTCAACAGGTTAATTATTGTTAAATATTAATCATATTGTTTTCAATTGATACATATTAAAAAACATAATATTGTTATGTGATTCATATAAACCATTTGTGTAAAATTAGTTGTTTCATATTAGAAATTAACATTGACATGTTAATTGGTGATACATTTTCAATATATTAGTTAAATTTTATTCATTTCTAATGACTTTTAACTGGTGATTCATTTTAATAATATAAATGGTTATTCCTGAAACTGAAGATTCATTTTAATTGGTGATTCATTTTAATAATATAATTGGTTACAGTTTATTCAGGTCTAATCATTTCTAACTGGCGATTCATTTTAACCATTTGAAAAATGGTGATTCACATAATTAGTTATTTATTTAACTGATTATTCATGAAAGGGGAGATTCATATGATTACATATTATAAATGGTGATAACAAAATACAACTATAAAGTTGTATTTGGTGATTCATTTAAAAACTGGTTAGTAATATAAATGGTGATTCATATGGTATTTAGTGATACATATTATATCACTTCTGTTTGTTAACAAAATATTTATGATACATATCAATAGATAAAACTAAAAATTTATGATAAATTATGTAAGTTAAACTACCCACAGAAGTACTAATACCATATATGCTTCTAAGTTAAAATGTCATGACATTTCATACAAAAAAATCACAGTTCATGATATATCCAAAAATCCCCAAACATAAAAAAAACTGAAAACCAAGAATTCCAGAAACATAAGAAATCAATTTCCTTTTGTCACACAATAAATGCTAGAGAACTACGGTTCAACATCAATCATCTTTATATACTCAGATCGAATGAAGGTGCATTTAGGCCTAGGCGGATCTTGGTTGTCACTAACATATCCAGTGCATGCCTTGTTCACACCATAATCCCGTAACAAGGATGCGTATCTTGTACGATGCTTTTTCGAATCAAACTCTGAAGATGATATTTGATGTCGGTCACTTAAAAATTCAGCATATGCTGCAACAAACAAGCCACAATTCCTGAAAAATAGTAAAGTAGGTATTTTATGTGTTACCGCGAGCTCTTAATTAAAATAATATATTCAAAAGAATAAATGATACTTACAGCGTGCCACTTTATTGTTGCACAATTCCATCAACAATGTGAATATCGAATGCATGCTGGTCCGTCTTTTCCTTGTATGCGTCTAAAAGTGGCCAGTCTGTGCGATCTTTTTTATCAAAAAAATCAGGTATTGTCAAATAAGTTGACAACATTTCAGCAATCTCCTTTATCTCATCAGCATGACCATTATAACCTTTCATCAAGTCGTAAACACGAATGCATCTTTCCTTGAGTACTATGACTGTCAACACCCAGTGAAACGAACCTTTACAATTTATTGGCACATAAACCTCGTCAATCAAATGCCATGGAATACCAGCTGATATGCATAGTCCTTGCATAATCTCACAAATTGATCTCTCCACCGAAGTCACTTTCATTGAGCGAATGTTTTCGACATGCGAGCTAAGATCAATCTCAGAATGACTTTGGTGATAATGAGTGTATGTATCATGGATGTAGTTCATGAAAACGCAATTCACAGTGGTATATCTATATTCTCTGGTATAATCCATTTTTGCTTTCTTTCTAAGATAGTAGAATACCACATCGATATGCTGTAATAAAAAACTATGATTTGTAAGAACATGTGATTCATATAACTGTTGATTCATATAAGTATAGATTCATATAGTTGGCTGGTACAAATAATCAACATTCAATTACTTCAATCATCAATAAATATAATAATCAGTTGTTCAAATGATGACACTAACCCATACTTCCTTATTAAATTTTAAAATTAAATTCAAGTTAGACAGCATATGTATCACAGTGATACATATGATACCCAGATGTATCACTATTGTAAAATCAGATTGTGCTTTAATAATAAAAAGGTTAATTGCTATATATATATATATAGAGGCATACCTCATCATTCCAACAATTACTTGATTGCGCCATGTAATAAAATCAATTTTTTTTTCACCGGGTGTGCAACTACAAAATCAAGAGTTGATTTTAGATCAGCGTGTTTGGCCGTGTAGTACTCATTCTTTCCTTTCCTGAAATCAAATTATAATTCATATAAGTATTGAAAGTAGTACATATATATGATATTGTGAAAGGTGATTCATCAATCTTACTTAGTAGCATGTGGATTGTACAGTCCAACTGACATCCAAACAGAGAACTTTGAGAAGAGATCTTCAGCATATGGTCCATTAATGTTGTGACCTTCAAACGAATATTTCAACTTTTTATGCGACTGGATGACTTCTTTAGCTTTTGACCCAAAATCAAATACACTAACAAATGGTGACTGATATACTTTTGATGGCTGCCTATTTCTCTTGGAAGTAAGCTTCCTTACATATTTCAGATTAGTCTTGTATACAGGGACCTGAGAAATAGCTGCAATATCGTTGTCGCTAATATAACACTGACTATCAATGTTGCCTTGCCGATCACATGTGTCAATAGTTGCAGCATCTTCATAATTGATCCCTGTTGGATAGGTAGCACACGATGGTGGTACGTACAAGATAATAACTTTAGACAAATCTTCATCTGTATCATGAAGGGCTTCTTCAGATTCCTGTGTGATGTATTTAAAATGAGAAGTTAGTGTTATAATGAAGTTTAGAATTGAAGTTCCTAAATTATGTGTATATGATACATATGGATCATCATGTATCACTGTGATACATCTGAAAAACTTACATAACAGATCACCAACTTTAGAAATTTTATTTATTAGGCATCTATAATAAGATTAAAACATTGTTACTGAAAAATTTTTAGGTACATAAAAACTTAAAATAAGGTTGTGACCTTCATAAAGAACTACTTCAAATTACAAAATAAAATTCGTTCTAAGTAAATTGATATCATCCTTACGCATTCTTTCATTATAGCTTCAACTACTTTAGCATCTGTAATATGCCTATCATCTTCTTGCAGCTTGTCTGCGTATGAACTCTCATCTTCCTATTAGTAATTAAACGTAACATGTTAATATGAAACAATTGAAAACATATGATGAATCAATTACTGGAAGTTTGTTTAAATTGTCTATAAGCATCAAAGTGATACATATGATGTCAGATGTATCACAGTGATTCATATGAGTAACTTAATAAATACGTACACACCATTATATTAACAGTTTGAGTAATTAAAAAAATAACATCTAAACTATTTGAAGGTAATATTTTGAGCAAATTGTAACAAAACGATAATATAATTAAGTCAATTTAATTACCTTCACGGATTCCTCAGTTGCTCCTTCATTGACACCTAATTTAGATGATTGATCGGCAGCATCTACAACATTATAATTTTTAGCATCCGTTGTGTGCTCGTTATCAGATTGAGGAGGATCCACTTCTATATTCGGGTTGCCTTTTTCACTTTCATGCACTAGATCTTGAGCAACCTGCAAGATAAGAAATTAGAATAATACAGTAACATAGTGATACTAGTGATAAACTATGAATACCTTGCCAAATGAAGCAAAACCTTCTTTCACAACTCTCCAAAATCCTGTTTACTGATCGACCATCAACTTTTGGAGACCATTGAATTTCATCTCAACCTACATTGTGAATAACATTTTGTACTTCATGTTAACCTATAATATGTTTTAACATTAACAGAACAAAAACAACAAAATTTTATACTTACATAAGTCCTAACATAAGACTTTATCTCGTCCAAATCAGACTTGGATAGTGATAGCTTTTCCTCTGAAGCAACAGATGCTTTATCGGCATCCTTCATCTCAACATTAGGCACAACTTTATCTTTATCCAATGAAACTCGGGGCTCCGAACGATCAATTGAAGAATCTGCCAAATTTTTATCTTTGGACAACTTGTCTGACTATTTTTTGGACTTTGCTGCTCTTGATCGAACCTTTTCTGACTCCTCAACTATTTTTTGTTTCTTCACAGAAGGATATGAAGATTGACCAGTATCAAGCCTCATCTTTTTTAGAAGGCCTACACTAGAAGGTGTACTAAAATTATCAAATTCATCTCCAAATTCAGTCGGAGCAGTCCTCTCAGATTGTTGTTGTACAGCTACTGCCTGTGCTACATTTGCAGCATCATTTGTTGAACCAAACATAAAAAAAATTGGCAAATCAAGATGGTTCAATTCCTGTGGTGACGGGGTTATATTTCTGTATACAAGCTGCAAAAAAAAGTAACACAAAAGACGAAAAATTAGAAGTACCTTACAAAATTAAAAATAAACATACAAAAGTATAACGGTGAAATAAACACTACCTTACTAAACATATCGACAATAAGATCCTCGTATCTAGGCTTGAGTTTTACCACTTCCCAATTCACCATTCTTGGAATTAAATTGTGAACACGAACGGCAAGTGATTCATCAACTTTGGCACAACATTCGTACCGCCAAATCTGAAGCGCGTATGGAAGGCCACTCAGATGGTAAAACTTTTGGACCTCATTCATCGATCGGCTAATAGAAGCCATCAATTTCTCAAAAGCTACTTTTCCTCATGGAAAATGACTATAACTTCCATCATCCACCATGTGGAAGTCTCGGGCAGGGATATTAATTTTATCTAATTGGGAGAACACAAATGTGTGTATAAAGTACAATATCCCAATTTTCACCGCATTTTTCATATTTTTTCCCTAGTTTTTAGTCAAGAAAAGATCGACCAACTCACCCCTTTTCACACATGATGACGAATTTGGAAAATATATTATTTGTAGTCGACATGGTGGAAGGTCTGAATATTCAAAATCATCAATGCTGCATTGGCATTTCAAGCCGGTAATGATAGCAAACTCATACAATGAAAACCTTAGAATTGTATTGTTGACCAACACCCTTAGTTGATCTTTAAATGAGTGTTGGACTTCTAAGGTCATCAAACACCTTGCTATCGATCCTTGAAAATTACAATTGGGTAGGTCCAAAAATGACCCAAAACAAGTGCTTCTGGACATTCTAATTCCTTCATCATTCAGAACTTCGTTAAGCTTATCTACCACATTGATATTATGTGCACTACCAATTCTTACATTGTGGGAAGGTCGTTTTTTCACAAGCAAACTAACATTCTGTCAACAACACAAATCAACAGATGGTTCATAAGTCAACTGAATCACATATTTATAAATTACAACAACAACAAAAATGAGTACATAAAATGCTATCATTTGCTGATTTACTTGTATGAGTACATATGTATAAAAAATGAGTACATATGTATAAACAAAAAAAGTTATCTACAGAGAATAAAAGTCACAAGCATATGAATCACCCATATGAATCAACTGTTAAAAGTAACAATCATATGAATCACCTATATGTATAATGTGTCACATATATGAATCACCGTATGAATCAACAAATAAATATGAATCACAAAATAACCAGTTATTCTGTATGAATCACAAATAAATATGCAGTTATATGAAGCACCCTTATAAATCACTAGTTAAAAGAATCAGTTATATTAATCAATATCTATGAATCACCATCACCATATATGTATCACTAAATAAATATGAATCACAAAATAACCAGTTAATCTGTTAATATGCAGTTATATGAAGCACCGTTATGAATCACTAGTTAAAAGAATGAGTTAATACATAAAAATGACCCTAAACCTGACACCAAATTATAACTTTGACCTTAAACTTTGACAATGCACAAATATGACCTCCAATCCTACGTGGCAAAACGCGTGTTCAACATGCAAAACGGGGCGGTCCAGCTTAAAATCTAAGGGCATAATACATAAATATGACCTTAAACTTTGACAGTGCACAAATATGACCTTTAAATATTCAAAACTGCACAAATATGACCTTTAAATGACTCTTCACTATTATTTTTCATTATTTTTGGCTCAAAGATGAAAATGACATCCAATTTCTTTTGTCATTGCGGAAAAAGAGCAATATTGAAGATTTATTAATTAGGCGGGTCAGCCTCATACGAAAAAATCGAGCGGGTATGTATATATATTATAAAGCAGATGATGAATATAAGTTATATAATATATCTAAATATTATTTATTTAAATATTAAATTAAAGATGAAACTATACAAATAATAATAAAAAATTATAGTTTTAATAAAACGTTATTAAATTAATGTTATTAAGGATAGTAGTAGTAGTAGTATATTAAATTAACGTTATCAAATTAACGTAATTAAAATATGTTATTAAATTAACGTTGTTAAAACGTTATTAAATTAACGAGGGGCGGACCTACGTGGTTTCCATGGGGTTCACGCGAATCCCCTCGGTAAAAAAATTACGTTGTATATATATAAGATAAAAAATGTATATTTAAACTTCCTTGGGCGCTTAGATAGCTTAGTGGTGTTATTTGCTCTTCTTGGGCGCTTCCTTTAGCCTACTGTGCGGGTTCGATCCGTGCTAGTTGCTGTTTTTTTTTTAATTAAAAAAAAGTTAGGTGTTGCTGCTATAAAAATAAATAAAATAATAATAATAATAATATTTTTTTAAAATTAAAAAAAAAAGTTAGGTGCTGCTACTATAGAAATAAATAAAAAAATTATTATTACAACAACAACAACAATAATAATAATAAAAACGACGTCGTTTTAACACAAAAAGCAAAACTTTGACAGTGCACAAATATGACCTTTAACTATTCAAAACTGCACAAATATGACTTCTCTACAAGTCAACCCTTTTCACGACGTGACACCGTGTGATTGGATTATCTTTCAGCGTAGGCGCGAGTGAGACTCACGCATGGGGTTGCAAAATCGGAGGTCATATTTGTTCAGGTTTTGAATAGTTGAAGGTCCTATTTGTGCACTATCAAAGTTTAAGGTCAAAGTTATAATTTGGCGTCAAGTTTAGGGTCATTTTTATGTATTAACTCTAAAAGAATCAGTTATATTAATCAATATGTATGAATCACCATCACCATATTTGTATCACTAATTAAATGTGAATCACAAAATAACCAGTTAATCTGCAGTTATATGAAGCACTCATATGAATCACTAGTTAATAGAATCAGTTATATTAATCAATATCTATGAATCACCATCACCATATATAAATCACCAAAAAGATATGAATCACCAAGTAACAAGTTAATCTGTTAATCTGCAATTATATGAATCACCATTTAAAAGAATCCAGTTATTATTTACGAAAATAAACCTGCTCCGACGGAAATTTGGGGATTTGTTCAATTTCATCTCGATCTTTCATTTGCATGTGGGAAACTTGATTTTTTTGCAGCAAAAACTTCTCTTAAAATCTTCAATTTTTCAGGATCGTTCCGCTGCTTTGACCGATTTTCACTAAACCTAATTTGGTGTAATCAAAACTGCTTGAAGTAAAACCCACAATCTGATTACTATCATGAACAACTTTTTGTGTTTCAATTTGTGAAATCCCCAAGCTGAATGAGGGTGAATCTTCATTAGCCATTGAAGATAAAACAAATTAACACAAAAGGATTTTAAAGCATAAACAATAAGCTAACCTCTTTGAAGAAGTTGTCATTTTCTGAAATTAAAGGATGAACGGTTGAAATCAGTTGAATTATTGAAGAATAAAGTTGACTCAAAAACTACTAAAATGGAAAAGATTTTACGGGAATAATTTGTGGTAAAAAAAAGATATGCGTAAAAAGAAAGAGATATATGACGTGAAAAGAGGAGATGTTAAAAGAAAGAGAGAGATGACGTGAAAAAAGGAAAAAAAATAGGGTAGGTAAGTTATAGCATATGAATCACAAGTAAATATAAAAATAGAGATTTTATGTAATTTTTAAAATATTAAGGGGTATTATGTAATATGATGGCTTAAATAAGAGATTTATGTAATTTTTCCTTTTTTTTTTTCCATTTCTCTAAATTGTCCCCCACTTTTAGGATTCAACAGTTCATAAAAAACAGGTGGCAACTACAGTGCTCTAAAAGTGAGAAGTTCTAAAATTAAAATAGAATTTTTTTTATTTTTTTTAATTTTGTATTGTTTTTTATAGGTATTTCAATTTTTCTATTGAGCTGTTCTTTATCATTTTTGCCTCCACGTAAGTGTTAAAAGCCAACAACTAAACCATGTACATGTACCATTTGGGTGATAGATTAGGATCTGTTTGGTTGGATTACTGTACCCGATTGGATTTGTTTTTTCTAATCAAAATTTGTTTTCTTATTCAAAAATATTGTAGTGACTGGAAAAGGTTAAATGTTAGAACTGATCACTAGTTTTTAGTTTAATAATATAAGTAGTTTAATTATTTCTTATGTTCTTTTGACAAGTTAACAAATAAATATGTTTCATGATCTTTAGTTACCAAGGTTAATAAGTAGACCATCTTTCTTTCTTTTGTTCTTTCTCTTAAAAATCAAATATTAATATTATCATAATTATGCGTCTCACATTAGTGTAAAATTTGAATTCAATTGATTGGACTTTGAATTCGTTGAGGTGATTATAATTATGACCAGAGATTAACTTGAAGGTAATGATAAACATATCAAAAGGTCTTTTGCTTTTTTCCTTTTTAAGTACTTTATTTCGTTTGTTTTCAAAAGTTCTATGATTAGATATTGCAATAAAGAACAAAAAAGATAGACAAAAAAAACTTTGATGAATTATTTAGCACTAAGGGGCCATGTACATTTCAATATCTGTTTAAAAAGTGAAAAGATGATTGGAAATCCAAGATGAGTAATTATTGTTATTCTTTTTTTTTTTTTTCTGTGAACAATTATTATTATTCACATAAGAAGGGACCATCATTTTTACTCTTTACAAGTACTTGAACACAACAATATTGACAAGGGTCAACGTCATTAATTATAGCGTAAAGACAGGTTAATCTCCCTTAACAAATAAGATCACTAGACAAGTTAATTTCACTTAACAAATAAAATTACTAATAAACTATTACAATCACTAACAATTCTTACATATTTTCTCCACCTTATTTTAGGTGAAAGTGTTAATAAGAGTCAAATGATTTTTTAATTCTTACTATAGTTTTCACCCTCTTTTCAAAAAAATATATCTTGAATTATTATCTATCTTGACTACCAATATATGCTTGTCGCGTGATCATTAAACATTTTTTATTATTAAAACATTAGACCATCTATAACCAAATTTAACACCATGCAAATAGTCATTAATGTTTGAAATAAAATAAATTATTTACATGACACCCTTGGGATGCATCGTTTCTTCAAATTCTGCTAATACGAGATACTATGTGCATCAAATTATATGACATTCTTGGGATGCAGTCCTTCTTCAAATCCTGCTAATACGAGATATTATGTGCACCAAACTACCCCCGTAAAATACAAAATTATAATCAAAATAAATATTTTAACTGTTGTAGTCCAAATCAGCTTGTGACCAGGATATCATAGGTTTAAGCCGTAAAAATAACCTCTTATGCAAAGTAAGATAACATATAATAGATCATTATGATCCGACCCTTTTTGAATCCATCACTTAGATGGCCTCCAAATCACTTGCATAAATTAAAAGGGGACATAGTTTTTTTTTTTTAAAACACAAAAATGGAGAGACAAAAAGAGAACTTTTGAAGGGTTGAAAGAGAAGAAGATAGTAACATGACAAATTTTGACTGGTGGTTGGTTGGGAATCGAGACGTTGGCTTAACTTGGGAGTTGGGACTTCATCATCACAATGTGCACTCACAACAGGATGTTGCTGTTTTATCGATTTTACTTTAAAAGAATTAATTATATTAAATGTAAATTTATAATTTTGAAAACTTAATATACGTTATTTGTTAAAATGTGTAAAATAATTTAACTCATTAAATTTAAATTTCAAATTCGTTTATGTGCATTTTCTTTCACCTATGCTACCACATTACCTCTCATGATTTTTTTGGTCTGTCTATGTGACATTGTTTGTCTAGACATAAAATTTAAGAAAGAAAGTTCTTTGAAATTTATTGTCTATTAGTAGAGAAATGACATTTTCTTTACGATAGATTTGGAAAAAAAGAAAGTGTCGCACAAATTAAATGAAGAAAGTCAATTTGTCCTCGCATAGTGCTTGAAGCGATTATACAATATAACATATTCAGTGAAATCTCATATAGCTTTGGACAATCCTCCCCTCATAATTAAGTTAACTTTTGAGATTGAGTTAAGTTCAAAATTATTATTTTTTAATTATTTTCTGAAAGACCTCCAAATCAAGTGCAACATATCCGAATAGAAACAAAATAAATCTATGAATAAAACATAGCCAACTAAATAAGGAAACAGTAACCAATTCCAATTCCAATTTCAATTCCTATTCCTATGTTTGTAACATCGATTCATGACATATCATAGAATTAAGGAATACATGTGACATTTGACCACTCTTAATAGAATTGAAAAATGTGCAAATAGAAACATGTAAAAAAAATGTAAAAACATGGTGACTGACTGAAAATGACACTAGATGGAAATGGGAAAAAATTGAATCTCGTGCATGCTGTTCTCATTTATATAGAGAGCCCTAATATGACTTGTCATATCCACTAAATAATAGTACTCGTCTCAATTTATGCGATGATATTTGATTTAATAGGAATATAATAATTTATAATAAGATGGTAATGTTATAGCAAAGTGGGCATGTAAAAGAATGTTGACATAATGCCGGTAGAGTAGTCATTGGTAAAGTCACTTTCAGTATTAGCTTGATTCCACTATATATATATATATATATATCATACTATTATAATTATATTCATGTATGTATTGCATGTTATAGCCAGCCACTTTGATATTTTACACATGCATGCAGTATAGATGGATTTAATCTATATGTTTTCTCTCCGGTATTAATTTTTTTTTTTTTTTTTGTAGTTATATATACTTTAATTATTCTCCATTAATTATTTCTTATGTTGCTTAATTATATATACACATACACGTGCAAGTGACCCACGGGGACGAGAATGAAGTTGTAATTATTAATCTACTATTTGCGATTTCACTTTTCATTTACATTGCACCATGCATAAATCAAAATCTCAATAGTGAAAAATATTATTACATTATAATGCAATTTAACTGATAATATATATCATGTTACTACTGCTTTATTTTCAAACAATTTGGCACAAGATTGCCAGTGATTGTAATTATTTAACTTATATAATTAGGGGCCCCGGAAACAGCCTCTCTACTCCTTCGGGATAGTGGTATAAACTGCGTACATTTTACCCACTCCAGACCCCACTATGTGGGAATATACTGGATTTTTTGTTGTTGTTGTTGTTGTATATAATTAGGGGCCCGGGCATATTCTTTCTATTTATCAAAAAAAAAAATACAAAAAAATCTATGGACCCGATTAGAATGATATTGCTCCATTGATTCCCTATCCATATTCACATCCGTCCATATCTAAAGTTTCTTCATTCGGTGTTCGATGCTCGCCTTTATACGATTTAGTTTCGCAATCGCTCATAATGGTCGATAGTATTTTTACCATACCTGAATTCTCATATTATTTTATAGCTAAAAGTTTCGTCAAAAACAGGTAAAATGAGGTTGCTCTACTTATTAAATAGAGATTTTTTTGACATTTGATTTTGTTCTTGCTAACAATATGTCTAAAAGGGTTCGGTGGACTTCCTTATACTTAAGGCTTACACAGTCATGCATCTTCTCTTTGCACTAACATTTGGGATTCTAAGTTAGCTAGACTCAAAATTTAATTTAACATGGTATCAAAGCAGGTCTGATGTGGTCCACTAGAAATCTGAACAATTGCGAGGGTAGAAATACTCTCGGTCCATGAATTTCACGCACCAGACCAAACAGTAAACCTCGAATAAAAGAATATCTAAATCCGAGAATGAGGAGGTGATGAAGGGAGAACTCCCACATCGATAACTTGGACAATCTTTTTTCATTTGAGCTAACTTTTAAGACGTGAATTAGATGAAAAATCTAATTTAACAATGTCCGAAATCCGAATTGATGGTATAAGAAAAATTTTGCACGCTTATGAGTGCCACAATGTAGCAGGCAGTGTGGGAGTACATGGTACAACATGATGACACACGGTAGAAATCCCAAAAATCACATATCACATCTGCTTCACTGCTTGTCCTGTGACATTAGATAAGAAGACCAAACTAGCTAGCTGGTGGGAGTGGTGAAAATAAGGTAAGAGGGTATATAGTATATGATTTTCCTCAAAAAAAACTCTTACACCATTGAAATTTTTTACACCTTATATATAACTTTTCAGTTCCTTCAGCTACTCACGTGAGATTTTGTTACGCACGCCTAACAGTAACAAACTTTTTATGGGCGTCAAAACTGATCCCACCTTGGGATTGAAGTTGCCCACATTGCACCCCACGTCACGGGTCAAACAGCATCTCTTTTTTCCACCTTGCACTTGCATGCACCTGTCTCCCTCAAATTCCCAATATTACATTAAATATTATTTTCAATTTTTATGTGTTAATAATAATAATTAAGAGATCATAGATCTTTCCAGATAACTTCTTTGATCAGGTCTATTTGACTCCTGTTTTAGACATCTTCACTTATCCTAGATTCATATAGGCAGATATCTGTACCATCTCAATTAATCAATCGCATGTTACTTGTACCTTCATGTGAATATGGTCATAGTTTTGTGTTAGACTGTTAGTAATGAAGGTTTTTTTTTTTTTTAACACAATTAAATTATGTATGAGATAACTACATGTAAGTGCCATAACAAGCATAATAGAAAGTGAAATGCATATTCTTCATGATATCAACATATATATAATATGCACCTCCATAACTTCCTACCTCTACTGATCAACAAACCACATGCCCAAATATTTATCTTACTTAAATGTTAATTATTTTCATCTAATGAATCCAATGCTATTTTTCTTTTGGTACCACCAATCGTACACGCAAATATACTAAAGGAAAGACAAATTTTCATTCTAATATATATATATATATATATATATATATATATATATAATCCTTTAAATGGTAAAAGATGGTCAATTTGGATTGAAAATAAGTATATATCCATATTTATATGTCATAGAAAATACTTTGTGCTGGTCGTTTACATGTGTCTCACCAACTCGACAACAAGTATAATTGAAAATTTTATCCTATATTACACATGCTTATGCAGAACCCACTTCCAACATATAAAATCATACCTTCCGTCACAGTTTAAGTAGCTTAATTTGACTTGATGCAAAATTTAAAAAATTAAGAGATTTTAATTTTTATTGTCTTAAATAAATTACATATTTTTAATCAATTTAATTTTATAGTCTAAAACTTAGGAGTATCATTTAGACTGTCAGAATTGAAAACTTACTAAAATTAGAAAGAGGCCCTCATTTTGAAACTGATTAAAAAAAAAAAAGTAAAACACTTCAATTGTAATGGAGGAAGGTACTATAGTAGTAGTGTAATATCAGTCACGTCATACAATTTAATATATCAAACAATTTACTATCAATATACAATATGAACAAACCGTCCGGTCGGTCATCACTGACTACTTATCATATGAAATGATTAATATATCTTCAGGAATTGCAATAAAAGCTACAACTACATATTAAATGCTTCTTAAAATTATAAAGAACATATGAGTTAGTTATCAACTAAATATGAATTTAATTTGGATGTCACTATCTAAAAGAGTTCATACAAACAAGTTATTACAATATACTACCATTTAAGATCATGAACAAAATCAATATAGGAAACAGTGCAGAGACGTGGTCCAAGCACTAAACAAATACTCTCTTCGTTACAATTTATGTTGCATCGTTTCAATTGACACAAAATTTAAGAAAGATCAAAAAGAGTTTCAAAATTTGTGATCGAAAACACTCCTTAACCATTTAGTAGATCTATATATATATAAATTGTTTGATTAAAGGTAAGAAAAATTTGTTTTTTAAGTGAACTAGAAAGGATGGATTTATAGGTATGAACTATCACAAATATAATAAATTCTATGAATGACAGTGCAAAAAGATATTCAAAGGACAAAAATCCTTCCACAACATGAATTAAATTTTACTCATCCGAGTGCTTCAGAATGCACTATTTTTGTATAAAAATGTCACTGTCCATAACAGCTAGGTAATAACAAAAGAGACAATCAAGGCTAGGGTTTTTCTTCTCCAGTTCTAGCTATCTCTTTATTCTGAGCCAAAAAAAAAAAAAGCATAAGCTAAAAATATAAAAATAATACAGATCTACTAACAATTACAGCCATTAACGACTAGGAAGAGAGGGAGGAATAGAACCTGCATTTTACGCGTAAAATTGTACTGTGCTTAACTTAACTTTGCCATGTTTTGTGATTTTGCGATTGATTTTCATTGGAAGTATTAACTAGACCAGCTATGTTGAAAATGTCGCTATGTGAAAGAGGTCTTAGGCCTAAGAAATCTTTCGTCATATCATCGTTACCATCACCATTGCCGTTTTTTGGATTCAAAATGCCAATGCTGCTGAATGGATCATCGAAGTTTGATCCTTCAAATCCGGTAGGAGTAGTGGAAGAGAACGAATTCATCATATCGTTAAGAGAAGACGGAGTTGGAGTTGATACAGGCATTGTGGCGTGAGCAACTACGGCAGAAGCAGTAGCAGTAGCAGCTTTATTTCCATAAGAAGCCAAGCTATTGAAAAACCCAGATGTAAGGTCTTCACGTGAAGACAAATTGAGTCCAAAATCTGTTGCGTTGTTAACAGACTCAGTAGCAGTAGCAGAAGAAGACACGTGAATTTGGTGGGGTCTGACCAGCATGGCTGGACCTAATGCTGCTGCTGCAGAAACAGTACTAGCTTTGTTGCTCATGGTAGCACCCATCTGAGCTGCTTTCTGCAACAACGCAGTTGCAGAAATATGTGGAGAGGAAGAAGCCATTGCTCCGGATGTAGGTCCGGATAGACTAGGGTTAGGGTTCATGAATCCTTGTTGTTGGTGATTCTGCGCGTAGTCCTGATCACCGAACCTAGAGGATTGGAAGATCGATGAGCTTAGCTCAATAGGTGATGGCGGAGGAGGACCTGGACCAGGTCCAGGACCACCACCACCTCCAACCAATAGCCATGATGGAATTTCAGGCCTCAAATTGAACCCGGTTTGTTGCTCTTTCTTCAAGGAAAATGTAACTGGAATTTCAGCGTTAAATGGTTGAAACTGAAAATTCATATGAGATGTCGAAGGAGTCGGTAGAATTGGATTTCCTGTTATCGCTCTTGCACTCTCTTCCGCTAATGCATCGCAAAATGCTCTGTGAGTTATGAAACTATCCCTCCTGAAATTCAAATTTGAGATAACTTAAAGTGAACGAAGAAGAGACAACTGTATGATTGATAATTAATTTCCATTGTTGTTTACCTTGAGAAAAGTGTTCCACAGTCACATCTATACTCTTTAGTTCCACAAGTTTTCGAGTGAGCTTTCCAATCCGATTGAACAGCGTAACGCTTTGAACACTTCTCGCATTTCCACTTCTTCTCACCATGTTTTCTACAAAAATGCTTTTTGATTCCCGTAAGGTCACCAAGTGCTCTTGCTGGGTCATGGTGAACACAGCTGGTTTCGGGGCAAACGTAAACCTTTTTTCTAATTTCTTTGCTTGTTCTCTGCTTGAGCTTCCATGGCAAGTTGTGTCCTCTTCTGTGTAGCTGCAGATTCTGATCCCTTTGAAATCCTTTGTTACAGATTTCACAAACAAATCTGTTTGTTGCCATTAGTGTCTTTGGTGACAAAGCTATCACTTCAGCATCTGGGTCTGTTACCACATGATTGGTCCCAAAAAGGGGGAAAAGAAAAAGTTGAATGGATTTCATAAGCATAAAAGAAAAGTAGTTCAAAGTTCAAAAAAAAAAACAAAAGAGCTTCGAATTTTGACCTGGATTTCCTGGTTGATTTCTTTTCTTCTTGATTTGTTGCTGTGCAGGTTGGGCTTGTTGAATTGGAGGAGCAAAAGTATACTGAGGAGGATAGATTCCTCCAGTAGTATTATTGTTATCATTTCGATTTGAAGAAGATACACTAGCTTCACCAGATGCAGATGTTAAATTGGACATGTTCTCCTCCACAACACCAGGTACTTGTTGATTCATTAAACCTTTCATCATCATCTTCTAGCAAGCTGATTTTGAGATTTTCAATTTCATAAGCACTGAAGATTTTTCAAGAAACACTTATATATAGTCACGGTGTGAGCAAAGAAATATGTTAAAAAGATCTAAAGAGACAAAAACAAACTTAGAAAAAATATAAAGTAGGTGACATAATTGGTTTCTTTTAAGAGTTGTTTGAACCTGAACAAAAAAATGAAACACCTTCAACTACCTCTAGTCTTTGTGGTTTCTTCTTCCTTTGGCATCAACCCAACAAACAAATCTTGTATTTGTCAAAACCCCAAGCGAAAAAATAAAGAAAACAAAGAGAAAGAAGCAAGCAAGAATTTAGAGAGAGAGAGAGAGAGAAGTAAAGAACACTTTTTTTTCATTCAAGTTTCCTATGGATATACTAAAATCAAGAAAATCCAATAATAAGCATGCACATAAGAACAAATGAAACTGGACCAAACCAAACTTCTTACAACTGTGAAGAAAGAGAGAGAGAAAGAGATATGGATGAGAAGAGGGAATCCCCTCTGTAATCCTCTCCACAAGAAAGAAAGTGAGAAGGAGAGAGAGAGAGAAGAAGACCACCCTACGGCTAACTCTGACGTGCACTTTCTGTCTTTTCTTTTGTTCTCTTCTCAAACCTCATAAAGAAAAAAAATAAATATACATATCTTTCTTTATTGTATTTACTAGTAATAATTCTGCCTTTTAACAAGGTTTTTCAAAAGAAAAAAGATTCATTTTCTGTTAAAAAATCACTTTCCCTCCTCTCATAAAGTTAAAAAAGCCATGTAGAACTAGTGCTTGATTTGTGTATGTAAAGATTTGAGATTTGAAATAAGAGAGAATGTGGAGTAACTTGATGAAAAACAGTAGGCTAATCTTTTCATCTGTACTAATTTTTTAATCTTATATTACGTATCACGTGAATTTAGTTGAGATGCATTGAAATTAATCTGGATACCGGTAAAAAGGAAAGTGAAGGAACATAGAAATGGAAATGTTGATTTTAACATCATTGGTACATATGAGTAGAACCCTTTTTCTATTATTTACGGTGTACATGATTGAGTTATTGATTAACTCTTAATTCTACTCTAACACAAGCATCTTACACCAGTGTTCCCTAAAAGTTTACTATTTTTTCCTTTCACTTCTTTACAAGTAGCTTCCCCTTTATCTACCTTTCATTTCATTAATCATTCAACCTTATATTTGTTTTTTTGGAAGACAAGCGTTGCAGAAATTTCTGACATTCTGCAGTATATTCTAATTTTAAAAATATAAGATTTTTAAAAATGGAAATAGTGAGCTGTGCCTAACTTTACTCTCCTTCCTCTTTCCTCAGCTTATTAGCATTTCCTAAAAATCCATTAGGTATAAGCTATGAGATGGAACATTTTAGCCACCATTCGATGATTAAATAACATTAATTTATCTTTATATTTTGTACGCTTAGGGATTGTCTGGTTCAAGAGAATTAGGAAGGTTATTTTGGTATACAGATTATGGAATTTAATTGAAGATATTAGCTAAAATCTATACTAGCTTTATCCAAAATCTTGATAGAACTTATTCTATATAGAATGTGAGATCGATAAGTTATTTTTATTCAAGTCTTAATCGCAATTATAATTCAATGACCCCTTAAAGGTCCATCCTTTATTGTAAGGACGGCGTTATGGATGCAAGAGTTTCATCTAAATCACTTGATCGATTAATTACATTGCATATGTTGAATTAAAATTATTTATACAAAATATTTTGAATTCATTCGATGAATATTTTGACTTTGCTGCTAGTTTACAGAATGGTAACAAGAGAAAGACCCTTAAATCTAACTTTTTTTTCACATGAAGGGATGTAAAAAAGCAAACTAAAGTTATAGACGGGTCTTTTGTGGATGACTTGATTTTGTTTTTTAGATTTTTAGATCCTTTATTCTTTTTTTTCCTAGTTAAATGTGTGAAATTGACTAAACTGTAAGAAAATTTTAAAATCAGAAAAGGAGAACAAATTATAAACAAGAACATTTTGAAAATGAGTGTCTTCACGGATCCCAATTAGGGAGAAAGTAATATAGCTATCAACCTGAAAAACTGGGTATATGACTTTTCACTAGTTGTGTAGTTATATTCATGATCATTCAAACAAATAGTATATTATAACAGATAAAAGTAAATATTTTATATATTCTATTGGTTAATGTAAGTCTTCTTGATCATGAAAATACTTCTAAGAGCGTTGGACTTAAAAAGAAATTTGACCAACTCAATCTCAATGACTACAATATATTCCCAATTAATTGGTACGCTAATCAGACTTAATTTTTCAAGAATTCTATGGTCGCACGTGCATACACAGTAAATCTCGTGGAAATGGTTTTCGATCTATTAACAAATTTAAATAAAAGAAAATTATTTCTATATGTATGAAAATAGAGATACTTTTATAAGAATATAAATCAATTGACCCGTTACCCGTATACCTCAGTGCACTAAATTTAGTAGGTGTTCTAAATTCAAGCGTTGATTTTAAACTCGCGTTTGTTTGTAAAATTTGTAAAAGGTTTCAACATTTAACTTCAAATCATGATTTTGATTTTTATTTTTTTTTTGAAAATAGAATAACTCATAAGTTTATATTTCACAAAAATAAATCATAAAAAAGACTCATATTCGATGTGAAGAAATTATTTGTATCATGAGGGAGGATTTTATCAAAAAATGGCTTGTCGCAACTATTATTGATTTTATTTATCAGACCAATGAATCTTTATTAAATCATATATATGTATCTGAAAGTTTGTAATGGCATGTAATTACAAATATTTAATAGTTTCATAAATTATGAAGTTCTTATGTTTATAAACGTACAACTTAAGAAATTCAAATACATGTCGAGATAAAATTTCAACTTCAAATGATCCTAATTTTAAATTCTTGATTTCAAATCATGTCCAAACACACACTTAGCACCTCAAGATTAAAACTGAAATTGTTTCTTTCTGTCGACATCGCTACAATATACTATAGGTAACAACTGTATACTATAATTGTGATGATATCATTTTCGATTTTTTCAGTATTAATAGTAGTACTTTATAAAGCAAAAGTAAATAAAAACAACCAATATTAATTTAAAAAAGTAAAACAGGATTGTCTTATTAGGTAGTGTCCAGAATAAAAATATGTATACACAGTTTACGAGGAAAATAAAAAGTATGGTAAAGTGAAATAAAATAATGCTATTGTTTTTGTCATTATCTTGTTTATTCCTCAATGATTTAATTTTGGAAATGGGATCTTGCTCTACCTAAAGTCTCAGACATGCTCTCCCAGCTCATCTCTCACTTTTTAAAAATAATATACCATACTGTATGATCTGCTTTATTTTATAAAAATTAATATAGTTTAAAAAGGTCATCAGAAAACATATACATACATTAAGAGAAAAAGGTCTAATAATGTGAGCTCCTAGAGTGCTACTCGTGTTGTTCTCCACAAGTTTATTAGATTCATTCTATTATTATTAATTTACTATCAGATTATTAATTAGAGTTCTCTTAAGTAAATTCATGCATCTTAGCAGATCGAGAATATATATATCCCGTAAAAGATTAACTAGTAAGTAGTGAAGTCGGCCTAATTAAAATCTTTTCATCCTTAATCAAATAGTTTAAGTTAAAACTTTGAAATATTATAGTAGGTATAAAGTGTTTTATCCTTATGTAACATAAATTCGAATTTCAATTTTCCACGTGATATGTTTAAACCATAAAATTAAGAAATACATTAATACATTCTACATATATTAATTTACGACCATAACATTCAAAAATCCTCACCAATTTTTAAGCTTCCTGTCATGTAAAATCAGACAAATAAAAAGCAAGAGAGTAATACAATACTAACAAGGAAGATCACGAGAAGGCATAGGATAGAAGAAGTGGGGTCAGATGGGATGCAAAGGGAAAAATGATTGAGCAAAAAAGAGGACCCATTAGTCATATTATTATGCATGACAGCAAGAGAAAGAAAGTAATAGTAATAGTAATAGAGTACTGTCAATGACCATTATGTTGAGAGACAATTCGAGTTTCGCAGAACGAGTTAGGAAACAACTGCATACTGACAATTTCAATAGCCCCCTCAGCAACGATGTCTACATCACCCTTAACATTACTATATACTAATAGTTAGAGTATTTGCTACAACAGATAAAGTTAGACTTGAATAATAGTTATGTAAGATTTTCTTAGACAATCGATCTATATATAAAGTTAATTAATTAAAACTCGAGCTCATACATACAACATATAGTAGTTCTATATTGGCAGGGACGGACTTGTAGGATCAGTCTCGTTTGCTTTCTTTCGATTTCATCATATTTAGTAACGAGCCGATTAAGAAATTTAAGTAAACAGAGACGAAAGACATATCTAAAATTTGTAGTAATATTACTCGGAATAAAACAGAATTAAAGAAAGTGGTAATAATTAAAAAAAGGAAAAAAAAAATAAAAATTCAAAGCGTGTGGGCAAGGAAATTGCAGTAGAAGTCTACAAAGGAAACTGAGAAAGGAAGGTGGGGACCAACTAGTGGAGCCCACATTACACGTGGCCCATGCCATATACCACATTTCAAAATCAAAACCCCCATGCAACTTGCATCCATATACCTCTCCTTATCCACGGCTTTGGGTCTCAACCAAAAATAAATTTTGATTTTGTTTCAATATTAACTCAATGGAACAGTTAAAAAGAAGAGTCATGACGTAACTGATAATAAATTATTAAGAAATCACAACTTCGATCTGTTCTTACAGAAGCATATAATAGACTTTTATGATTCTATCTTTCCATATTCATAGATAGCAAGATCGAATGTTTTTTCTAGTAGTAGAGTTTGGAATCATAACACTAACTACACTTAATTCAGAACAAGTTCAGACAAATTGGAATCGACCAGATGAACATTGGTGCACCTTCTTTCCTCATATACAATTTTTCGCTAGATTTGCATGAACTTTCCGAGAGATTTAAATCTTTCTAAACAATTTCCTTCAATATGATTTCAATCTCAATGTTTTGAAGTTCACTCACCACGATTTTAAACAAAACCAAACAATATCAAATAACCTTACCTCATTTTTGTCATTTATATATATATATGCAACTTAATTTAGTTATTACGAGTTTGAGAAATTGAAGATGTCACAATTTGTACAAGAAAAAGCTTTTACTACTTAGAGCACTGAGCACACAGCCTCAAGTTGACCACTTTTGCAGTTCATGCTTATCAAAAAGAGAAGTACTATACTTGATTATTCCGTATATATTAAAGATGTTGACTCCAACTTGTCGTGTTTACAGAGAAGTAAGAAAATTGTCAATATGCCATGGCTCCTCATTTTCAACTTTTCCACACTCTCCATTTGTTCTTACAATCTTTTATTTGACCCTTTTTCTTCACCCACGAAATTTCCATTTATTCCTATCTTTTCAATTCTCAAGGCATGTCCAACTTGAAAAGACCACAATTTGATTCCAAAATCTACAACTTCACCTATGAACCTTTCATACTAAACTCAAATAGCTACTTGAATAAAATTCTAACAAATACCAATAAGATAGTATACAAGATCAATCTTTTTTATATAGAGTAGATGTTACATTCCCTTGACTTTTTCTGTGTTTACTTCTTTATAATTTGAATCTCCTTAATGAGAATCTTGGTTCGGTTACTTGGAAGAAGTCACGTATAGGAGACAAGACCATGTTGAGCGCGTGCAGAGTAAAAGAAACACAAAGAAAATGAAAGAATTTGAAATATATATTGTTGGAAATAATATTCATATTGAGTTTGCAGTATGTATCCATCGTCACAAAAAAATAATGACCGTGGATGCAATTGTATTTTGCACCCGCTGACTTAAAATCCTTTGTGTCTTTCGATACAAATAACATCTCCAATTAGTGCTTGTAAATTGTTTTGGTAAACAAAGAGCATCCTTCAACACAAATGAAACTAAAATATGCATATTCAAGGATAGAGGGACGTCACATTGGTCCCCAAAAATTTGTGCGATGCAAGGTTTGTCAAGTCAGACCTGAAAGCCTACAAGCTCACTGGCACTCGAAGCCCGTCATAGCTAAGTTGCACATCGATGCCTTCTGTCTCCTTCAGTTTCAGTAGCCCTTCATTTACTACTTCATGATCCATGAGATGCATCATGCCTTCAAACCACATCAAAACATGCGCCCGTTAGCTATGAAGAAGCTCTTGATGTGCATCAAATTTCAATTATTATTGATTTATCAGTATTATAAAATTAGTATTCACCAAGTAATTCATATAATTGGTGTAAAAATTCTCCTCAAAGACAAATCAAATCTCTCGTACTTGAAGATCTACTAAGGTCTAAAAGGCACAAGCTGAAGGAGATACTGAAAGTCTAAACTATCATATACAGCAGTAAAATAGGAAAAGAAAGTACCACATAGCTTTGATTGTGCACAAAACATTGAAAAGAAAAATAAAATAGGAAAAGACGAACCAACATACCAGTGAAAAGTGTTCTTTTTGGTTTGATTTTTCGCACTTCGTCCAGAGCCTTCATTCGTTATCATGGAAATGTCAATGACAGAAAGGTAAAATTATTCAACTGTTAAATGCTCTAGATACCGCTGCCCTCAAATCAGCCCAAAAGAGATATAAAAGTTTAGAGCTCACCCTTGGAAGTCCAAAATGTGTTGAGGAAGATCTATCTGGTCGCAGAGCATCCTAAAAATGACACGAGAAATTGGTTAGATGGTTACGCATTTAATGATGACCAACTGCTGGATAAAGGAACACAGAGTTCAAAAGGAAGAGAGAGAGAGAGAGAGACCAACCAAGATAAGGAGTTCACAGTCGTGTAGAAGTGGATAGGTTTCTTCGGGTATATCACTTGCATCACTAAGAAAGTCAGGTCGGGGTAGGGATAAGGAAAACATTAGTGACTCAGGTTCATGCCTGCTGATGAAAAATTCAAAATAAGAGAATAAGGTTTACCTGATATAACAGGTACTCCCAAATCGAAAGCCCAAAGAACGATAACCGGGACCATGCCACACTGGTAAAGGAATTATCTACTAGGAGACCAATGGAGATCATTATGAATAAATAATTAACAAAGCCATGATAACTAACCATTTCAACTTAGAATGCACAAATAATTTTAGTTAAGGGATCGATGCTACCGTCTCCAAAGGTGGGGGGAGCCTTGGAGCAACGGTAAAGTTGTCTACATGTGACCTTAGGTCACGGGTTCAGGCAATGGAATCATACGCAGATACTTGCATTGGGATAGGCTGCCAATGCTGCCTACAACGCTTTGTACGCATCTTTTCTACGTTATAGTCTCCAGAAGGCCGATTGAACTTGGAAGAACGGAACAAACCGTGAGAGAGACAACAATAACTACAGAAGGTCAACTTCTGTGTTGTACAATTTCTCTATCTATCCATATAGCAAGTACATAGGTATGCATGAGTTTTCTTAAACAATGGGTTACCGTTTTTAATAGCCTTGTCTAACTTATTAACCGCAGGTTCATGACTGGAAATTTTTTTGCCCCTGCTGCACCTTAGGATGCTATTTCCACTAGGAATTTGAGCAATTGGAGACAAGTGCATTCAAGTTGCCACTCGGAAGGTGGCAACTGTGCAAAATAGAAGTACAAAAACCTGGTCACAACAATTTAGATCTTTAAATTAAAGTATATACTTTACAGTGCCATCGCCTAGCCATGTTTTGACTTAACAGGATTACCTATACAAATAGTAACAAGAAGCTAGGATACTAGCCAAATAATCAGTGGAACAGTATGATCTCCAAGAAAACAAGTGGGTTTTACTATCACTTACTTGGGACACAGTTGCTTTGGACATAGTATCACACCCTTTAGCTATCAGATATTTGAAAAAATATTAATGAATCCAAATAAATCAACTAGTAGGGTAAAAGGCCTCAACCTCAAGATCATGTACAATGAATGGATCTTCCTTGATGATGTTAAATTGCAACTCTGAGACTGCAGCTCCTTCAACGACACTACTTTTGTCTACCAAATAATAGTGAGTTTTCTTCATCACCTAAAATTTGGAAAAAATTGGCACATTTTGAGCTAATAAAAATAACAATTTCGGGAGCAAGTCATATAAACTCAGGCATGCTGCTATCTCAGGTAGTGGTATGGTTCCCAGACCCCACTATGTGGGAATACACTGGGTATCCCACTATGTGGGAATACACTGGGTATGTTGTTGTTATTGTTGCATGTTGCTAGCTCAGGACTGGCAAAAGAATACTAGTGAACTATAAAACAGATTAACTTTTGAGAAATTCCAATTAGTAGCTGAAGATTTCCAGCAAGACATGGTTCAGTATTTAACGTTTAATGCACAGCCCCTACAACCAATCTTATGGTAAAATTTGGAAAATTCCGATTAGTACTTCAATAACTATGTATCGCTGTGCATTCTTGCAACCTGGTTGTCATAAATATAGAATCTTCAAGTTGAATCTGTTCAGCTACGGCAAGTTCTTTGTTTATGTATGAATTTTCTAAACTTGCACCACTGTAATTTGCTCACTAATTCAAAGTAAGCCACACATGAATAAGGTATTAGCTATCAAGAAAATGATAAAGGCTGAATGAATCCAATTCCGTAATCACTCAGCTAACCAAGAGATGCTAACAATGAAATGATGCATTATCACTAGTGGCACGAATGTTCATATCTGTAGCTTCATGAAAAAAAATCAAAAACTGCATCTTACGAACTTCAGAAGAATTCAGACCTCGAAGTCACGACTGGCCACATAAATAGGAACAGAGGGCTGGACATTATTAGTCCAATCGCGAAGATCATCCATACCTGCAGGAGTGTGTGCACTTTGAGATATGGGGTGAAGTGAGGAACTTTTTTGGGGGGTGGGGTGCAGTGTATGGACAGGAAAAAACATATCCACACCGCAATAAACATCACATGAGATTTATCAGAGACCTCCGATTGCATCAGCATGGGAATGAGTTATAATGACCGCATCAATTGTTCTTATCCTGACACAGAAAAACTAGACACGAGTAAGGCAATCAGATCATAAGCAACAATTTTTTTTCTTGATAACCGTGGTGTCCGGGCCAGCTTGCGCTCACTTCGACTAAATCCACGGGATACCTGCCACCTCCCACCAGCAACAGGTACCAGGTAACTCCGTCCACCAAGGCTAGAACAGATGGGAAGAAAACACCTAGTGTTTGTCTCTGCTGGGAATTGAACCTGAGACCTCATGGTGCTCATCCCAACTTCATTGAACCACTAGGCCACACCCTTGGGTGCTAAGCAACAAGTTATGAAGCTTTTATTTCTAGAAGAGTAATGCCAAAATTCTGTTGTCTCGGACATATAATTTAGCACGTTCAATATCCTCTTCAAACTATATCTCGGAACAAAATCCTCTTTCACCAATTATCCCACTGGATCCAGCCTCACCTACTGATGCTCTCTTGGTACTCAACACACGCTCAATAGGTCATGAAAAGCTTCTGTCAGAAAAGCAAATACTGGGAAGAAGGACAATATGGAAAGAAATTCATAGGCACTATTATCACAACGTCAATAGTAAATGTAATAAATGAAGTCTTCCAAGCTACAAGGATGTCTCACTCGCAAGATATGGAACAATAGAGTTATTTTGAAATACTCCTTTTTTTCCCTTTGATAAGCAAACGAGGAACCACATAAAATCTTTTAAGAGTTCTATAAGCCTTTTAATTGAAAACTGATGGGTCACAGGGAAGTATAATCCCATTATGATATGCTTGAAAAAGCGAACTCTGTTATCAATCAAAGACAACACACAAGAATCATGGCATATTCAACCAAAGAACATATGTAACATATGGTAGCTGATTGAACTGAATTTATAACAAGCTGATCTATTGATGTGGTTATGAGATGATGCGGAGCAGCATCAAAATAATCACAATTATTTGCAACATTTGTGGGTTCAAAGGCTGAGCTTCTGATATAAAGATCATAACTATCTACTTCCCTAACTAGGTCCCAAAGAAAAAAAAAAAGTACAATCAGCAGTAGAATGAGTTACCTAAGACTTGAATCTACAGAGCTTGATGCATGTAGCCTTAACATTTGTCGCACGAAAAATTATTTTCTTGCTTCACACTAGTAGCAGGAGAATGAGTTACCTAAGACTTGAATCTACAGAGGTTGATGCATGTAGCCTTAACATTTTTCGCAGGAAAAACTATTTTCTTGCTTCACACTAGAGGCAGGTGAAGTGAAACAAAGTAATATATGAAGTCAAGGAAGCGTCTTACCCATAAGAAGGAAACCACTTCAGAGCACTATGGTAGAAGAACCTGCATCGCACAAAGAGAAAGTGCTCTCAGACAATAAGACTCAGAACCTAAGAATTTTTTTCCCTACAATTTATCACCATCCAAAACCAAATGGTAAAAGTCTCCTGACATACTTCCCAACATCTACAAGTAAGTTACAGTTGCCAGACGGCCTGGTGCGGCGAATAAGGATGCTGGTGTTCAGTCTCCTATTTCTGCTACCCGGTTCTTTAGCCTTTGAGCATACCTATAATAGGACATTAAAAGAAGTCCATATAGTTAATGCACACTTTATTTATACATGGCAGATCATGGTATTGGCAGTGCAAGGGTTCTTAATGCATGCATTAACATGTTAAAGATACAAATTGCCCCTCAAAACCTTTTCCACATACTTTTCACGTATTTGTGGAGGGTATTTTTATAAGCAAATACTAGTTTTCTTTAGAAATTACGCAGAGCATGTTATTTTTAATACACACAAAAAAATTAGTACATAAGAAATAATTTCAGCATAACTCATAACACCATTACTAATGTCAGCATTAATAATACACGTTATTAAGCACTATTCTTATACACCCTACAAAATTAGCTGTGGCATTAGATTTCACAGACTTACAGGGCATGTCTTCAAAGGATTAGTGAGGCAGCTCACTCGCGGAATTCCTTCACTTGTTCCTGTTCCTATAAATATTATCTCAGATTGATTTGCTGATACCTCATCTCCATTCCGAGAACTTGCAGAACCTGTAACGTGAATAAAATTAAGGGAAATTTTGAAAAATACTTATACAACATTATACATGTGAAAAAATCATTATATAAAATGCAACAACTTTTTATAAAAGCTGTTTATACACAACGTATGAGCTACGTGATGCAAATATTTTTCAAAAATAGACATAGATGAGCTGTAATTCTGTTAAAATGAAGAAAACTGAGCGACAATTACTTACTAGAATGAAGAGAAGCAGTGAAGAAGGGTTTGAATTGTAATTTCGCTTTTTTTGAAATTGAGATTGAATTGTTATTGGTGAATGAAAATTGGCGAGTGAAACGGATGATAGAGAAGAGTGAATGCTGCGACGGAGGACGAACTATTCCGAGAAACACCGCCATTTTCGCAGTTCCGATGAAACTCCGGCAGCTAAAACTACCCGTACCGGGTTTCGTTTTCAACTGTTGGATTTGTAAGAACAAAATGGGCTGGGCTAGGAGTTCGCGCTTCGTCAATTTGTATCGGGCCGGCCAAAATAGGTATTGGTTCCTTTTTATGGACAGGTCCGAAAGACAAAGTCGGGAGAGGGAAACTTTAGAGCAGTCGTTTAAAATAGGTCAACCCCATCGATAGAACCTTAAAATTGTTTCGAAAATTCACTTAGGCTCCTAAACTAAGGCCTGTACCTATCAAACCCCTAAAGTCCCCGAATTTTGTTTCAATTGAGTATTTTTTGCCTAATCAGCAAAATGTATATAGAGAATGTGTTACATTCGCGTGACGTGATAAAAATTTCCAATAAAAAAAAATAAGTGGCAAAAAAAATATATGTAAAATTGCTATTTTTTTTATTTTTCTATTTATATTTAATAATAATTTTTTAATTAAAAAAAAAAAACACCCCTACCCCCAATCATCATCTTCTTCACCCCACCCCACCCCCCAATCATCTTCTTCTTCACCCCACCCCACTCCTCTCGGTCGTCTTGCCTACTTGTCTTTACCACCCTCTCCCTTACCCCCCCCAAATCGTCTTCACACACAGTGTCACGCCTCAAATCCTATTGGGGCGGACTGACACCCGTAACCGAGGAGACCCGGGAGAACCAACTCATAACCTTATACTTCCCATGCATACCTCTATGACAACCCAAAATTTGGACAGCATCATGTCGCATATAAGAGGAAATAATCACTTGTATAAGCTCGAGCACACATATATATGTATATACAATACTTGGCCATTGGAGCCATCACGTCTACTAACAAAACACCACCTTGACTGTACATTAGATCTACAAAGCCTCTAAACAATACACAGAGTTTAACTAAGGTCGGGACACACCCCGCGATATAACTAACTTCTATAAAATACCAAAAGTGACTGGATATGACACAGAAAGCTCCAAAGCAAACTGGAGCTCACCAAAAGCAGCTGGATATTCTGGCTCCTACTTGTGCGGTGGATGAGCTGAGGTACCTGTGCCTGCAGCATGAAATACAGGTCCCTCATGGGGGACGTCAGTACGAAATATGTACTGAGTATGTAAAGCTGTAGATAATCACATATGACATAGGAGCTCAATAGAAATCAGAAACAAGTGAATAAATCGTAATAGGAGTGGACCACACTTACTAGAACTTGTGACAACCCGTACATTGGATTTATTCAATCACTTTACCTTCGTTCTTATCATCTTT
>NC_061113.1:268472709-268496126 GCF_002878395.1 Capsicum annuum
TTCACATTGACATGCAGAATCAAATCCACATGAATGAACTTGTAGTTCTTCGCTTAATATTTCTGCATAGGCACACACAAATACGTCACAGTCCCTGCTTTGAAAAAAACAAATAATAATAATAATCAGTAAATCAATTCTAACATTATTATACATGAAAAATAAACTGTAATTTATTTACAAACTATCAGACGCTTGTTATGGGATATTTTACACATAGTCAACATTAAATGGGATTTCATTTACAAGACCAGTTTGCTGAGTAATCTTTCCTTTGTAAGCTTCAAGTGATGTCCAGTTAGTTCGCTTGGTTTTATCATAAAAGTCATTGTCTGACAAGTAAGTTGGAAGCATAACTGCAAGCTTTTGTATTTCAATTGGAGGTTCTTTTTTTCCTTTTATCTGACAGTGAGTCATACACACATATTAATCTTTACTTCAAAGCAATCACGGCTAATACAAAATAAAATTCTTTACCGCAGTTAATTGAAACATATACCTCATTAACCATATGCCATGGTAATCCAGCAGGCATACAAAATTCCTGAATTATATTAGCAATAGCATCTTCATTCTTAGCCACCATAATTGATTCTACATAGTCTTGTTGCGTGGATAGGTCAACTGCCGGTTCCGCTGGATAATAGTGAGTATGTGTCTTCTCAACATATGTTTTAAAGAAGCAGCTTGTCGTTGTATATCTATAATTATCACCCAGCTGAATCTTCGATTTCTTTCTCAAGTGGTAGAAGATCACATCTAAATGCTACAAGTGAAAACAGGGTAAAATAGTAAAAACGAATCAAAGAAATAAGTAGCTTCAACCTTAATTGTTGAGTAGATGTATGATATACAGCTATACTGTAGTTACATGGTATTATACATGACATGTTGGTTAAACTTGAAGAAATTATAATGGAAAATATTGCATGTATGATATGTTATTATACATTGGCTAACATGTATAATATGTTATTATACATACATTTTCATGTATGCTATGTTATGCTATTATTGAATATTAAGTATCAGCAAAAGAACTTATGATATGGATAATAGTTAGAATAAGTTACCTCATCGTTCCAGCATGTCTTGCGTTCGGACATCAAGTAAAACCAATTTTTTGACTATGGGTATGCAACGACAAAGTCCAATTGTCTGTAACCTAACCTAGAAGCATTTACTCGATAGTGGTTGTCCATATCTTTTCTAAAAAATAATCATTGATTACACATGACAGTAACCCTTAAGATTAAGATGACAAAGTATTGTTAGGCAAAAATATAATACCAAATTTCTTACTTGGCAGAATGAGTTTTCAGCAATCCTATGGCAATCCACTGGGAGTAATCAATCATCAATTTGTTAGGAAAATCTTGGTTGATGTTATACCCATCAAAAGCATACTTCAGATTCTCCTCTTTATCGATATCAACAGCATCCTTAGAGCCAGAATCATGCTTTAAAATGTATGGTGACCTTAAAACCCTCGACTTTTTTCTTTCTTGTTTGCCAGGTGCTTTTGATTTTGAGGCTTGAAGCTCCTGAACCTGAGCATCAGGAAAGTTAGGTGGAATCTAACTGTCTGGAAGGTCCCAGTGTCTTTCGATCATTTTATTTGAAGCACCAACATCCAATGACTTTTTAGTCGAAGGTGTTGACAGATCAAATAAAAGTGTATCTACAGCTAATTGTATTGAATCAGTTATTGTCCCACCGATTTCATCCTACGTGAACTCATAAAGAGTTAAAATATATACATAGAATATCTGAAAGTGTAACTATAATAATGCTTACAACATTTATGTTAGAAATCATGGCAACATCAATATCAGAAAAAAATTGAAATGCAGTAGAGAAAAAAATCAATAAATTCCAGTTGGTTCAAATTCATAGAAAAAATTTGATATGCACCAGAAAAATAACATTAAGTCCCAAATACGTACTTTTACAAGGTCAAACACATCGAACGATATTTTGTGTAAAAAAAAAAAAGTAAGTGTTAAGCGAAAAAAAAAATACCTGGACATCTGTCACATCAGTAGATTCCTGATTTTTCAAATTCACTTTAGTAACATCTTCTTTAGAGGTTAGATTCACATCCTAAATTAAATAACAATTATCGTGTATTAACATTTATTCAATGTATAATGTAAAAGTTTGTGATGAAGTTTTACACCCGTGATAAGAAATTTCTATCTGTAATGGGTGTATTTGAATATATAAATATATTAGTAGTAACAAACGATGTAATATTTGATGCACAAACGATTTTATGGCATTAAAAACATAAATATGTATGATGTTAATCATGAACTACAAATGAAAAAAGTTTGTATGTTGGATGTATGACTGTTCTTGATACATTCAATTGAATGTTTTATGTAGATTTAACGGTCCTAATATGAAGAAGTTAGAAGAAACTACATGTGTATAGAAACTTATAGTAGTAATAAACAATATTAGGGACATAAGAATACCGGCAAATCTTCTACATCTGAAATGTTCTTTTTTCCCAAGTCTTCATCGCTATATTCTTCTTCATATGCCATAAGCTCATCCTATTATTTATGTGTTAATTATCATTATCCAAATTGCATGTAGATAAAAATCTGTATTTACTAAGACAACTGTTAAACAATGTGCAAAATATTGAAAGAGTCTAGATCACTAAACTGTTAGTCATGTATGATGGATGTTTATACATTGACATAATTAGATAACAATTACTAATTGTATGATGTTCAGTTATACTTTCATAAAAATAAATCAAACCAACATTAAACAATTGTTAGTTATGTATGATGGTAACTTATAACTGTGTAAGGTTAATATATACACTACATTAACAAATGTATAACGCTAACTTATTCATCTGAAAATTAATATAATCTGTTAAACAGGTGTGATGGTTACTTATTAAACAACAGTTAGTCATGTATGAGGGTTTTTTAAATGTTTAAATATTGAAAGCGTCAAGATCGATACAACTATATATTCAGCCGATAAGGTTAATATCCTTTTTTCCAAAGATAAATATAGTGTACATAAAGATACCTCCAAAGCTTGCAAATCAGAACAGTCCTCATTTTCAAAATTATCCTCATGACCTGCGTCCTTATCGGCCGCATTCACATCCAAAATTAAATTACAAGTCGCTTCAATTAATAATTCTTCATAAACTTATTTTCGGTGATTCTTGAATGATGTAGTTTAAGTAAGTGTAAATGACATTATTATTAACAAAGAAATTCATAAATAACATGTGTTTTGCTGAAGGAAAATGTAGAAAGTTTAATGTATAACTGATCATTATACATTCAACTTAATGTATGATGAAAAGTTAAAACTGCACAAATTTAGTACGTAACAAGTGTTCAGAAAAAAAATACCAGCAATTGTTGATCTTCAAGAAGGTGTTGCTTATTAGATTCCGCATCACGATACACTTTCATATCGTTTAGTGATCCCTTATCATAATATTCATGCTATTTAAAAAAAATATTTATTTTTGATAAGGTAAGTATGTTGATTTATAGTAAAAGAACAACATAAGTGAGAAAAAGTACCTGAATATCAGATTTATGTTGTCTCTCCTATTTGTTGGATTCGTCTTCTTGACTTTGTTGTTGTTCATCAATTTTGTCCTCCTGTATAACAACAAAAATCTGAATGTATGAAGATTTCATCAACGTTATGAAAAATATAATGAAATTAAGTTGTTATACCTGTGATTGCTTATTTTGTTCATTCTTCAATGCTTTGACAACCTCAACATGTATTTTTGATATTAGTGTAACCAGTTCGGCCATCTTTTCAGCAAACTTATCACATAAAGGAAAAAAAAAGTTAGTAGAAACACATCATTCTATTTTGATAAAATGTACGATGAAGAAACTAAACTTACACATTTGTTGATGTAATTATTTATTTCATCACCATCTAAACTTGATTTAGAAGTCCCTTCAGGCTGTGTGGATGATGAAGGAACAGACTTGTGCTGGTGACTCTACAGAGAAACATCAATTTCTATATGATGATGATGTTGAATTTCAGATACACCAATTTCTCCCTTTTTTGTGCATCCTTATGCGTTTCACGATACAAATCAGATTCATGATGTACTGTATGACCACATTCAGATGTATCACCATCCATCACCGCTTGCTTTTCTTGATCAAACATGACAGTCTTTCTTTTCTTCAAAGGTTGGTCAGTTGATTCAAAACCAGCCTTTATGGGGATTTCCCACGGCGGTATAGTGCTGAAATCACCAAATTCTTCAACAATGGTACCAACACGTTGTTGAAGTACAACTGCTATCCTTTTCAACTTTTCCGAATCAGATGTCGAAGCATAAGTTGTTGGATCACATATCTCAAAATCTTTTGAAAAGGACAAATTCAATCTGCTAACTTCATCGGTTGTAGGTTGTATATTCTTGTAAGAATGCTAGAAAGAATGATAAAAAATAAAATATTTGCGCATAAATAAAACGACGTGGATAAACAAAATAAGTATAAAGTTAAAGAATTATCTTAGTGAACATGCCAGACATAAAAGATTCATACTTAGGCCTTATACACTGCACCGACCAGTTTAGTATTCTGGGAATAGCATTTCTCTGACAGACAACAGTTTTTTATTCTATTTCGGAGCAGCACTCAAACATCCAAACATTTAGAACGTGCGACATTCCACCCAATGAATATAACTGCTTCACAGTGCTGAAATCCTGTTGTCAGGAACTCATTAACTTTTCAATTGTGACCTTCCCCCACGGAAAGTGAATGTACCGACCGTCCTCAACAATCTGAAAGTGCGCAACACTTATTGGTGCTTCCTTATGCTGAGAAAACATGAATGTATGAACAAAGAACAATATCGTCAGGTTCAGAGCATCTTCAGCGTTATCAAAGTTTCCATTCTGCACCCGTGTTATCAGTTTTGAATGAGTTATTGCTCCTATATTGTTGAAAAAATACCTCGACATCAACGCTGATTTAGATGATGAAGTATACATATAATCATCAATATTACCGGTACACTTCAGATCGCTTATAATGGCGAACTCAAGCATTGTGAATTTGAGGATTTCCCCTTGTACCCAAACATGAAGCTCGTCTTTGTTATCCTGCTGAATTTCAAGCATGAGTAGGCATTTTGAAATCTGTCCTATCCAATTGCACCATGGCAAATCCAGAAATATACCAAAAATTATATTTCTAAATACTTCCAGTACATTTTCTCCAAAATATTCCTTTATCTCTTCCCCGAAAGCACAGTTACATAAGTTCCCCATATGCAATGGGTGAGGTGGGATTTTGTTAATTCGGTATTTCATGTCCTGAAAAAAAAAATATAACATAATTAGCTAACAGTTAAAGATTGTATGATGCTCATTTATACTTTCATAACATAAATCAGACTAACATTAAACAATGGTTAGTCATGTATGATGGGTAAGTTATAACTGTATAAGGTTAAAATATACACTACACTAACACATGTATAATGTTAACTTCTACATCTGAAAATTAATATAATCAGTAAAACATGTGTGATGGTTACTTATTAAACAACAGTTAGTCATGTATAAGGGTTATTTATACATTGACAATTAAATTGTTAGTCATGTATGAGGGTTAATTATACATTGACAATTAAACAGTTAGTCATGTATGATGTTCATTTATACTTTCATAACATAAATCAAAGAGTATGATGGTTAGTCATGTATGAGGGTTAATTATACATTGACAATTAAACAGTTAGTCATGTATGAGGGTAACTTATACATATAAAATTTCAAAGAGTACCCTAATTAAACAACATATACAAATGTATGATGGTTATGCATACATCTAACAAATTATGACAGACCAAAACATAAACAGAAAATACACATGTATGAGGTAACTTATACATTTCAAAAATTAATATCAGCTTTATAAGAATGTATAACCTTTACAATAATATTTCAGATCAACTATATTATACATTCCTTTGATGAAACACTAATGTATGGTGTAATATTATACATGTGTCAAATTACACATACACTCATAGTAAATATCTTCAGCAGACGTGGTCGGCCAGAATTGTCAAATTTCTTTTTACTTGCTTTTGAAGTAGACTTCTTCGATTTAAAAGCAACCTTATCCGTCAATTTCTTCATTGTAACGGGGTCGTTTCTGTGTTTTGATATTCTCTGCCTAATCAGGATCCTGTTCATCAAATGTAACAGGAACAAATCCAAGTGGAATATCTTGTACAGTTGCATCTAACTGAGTAATTCCTAAACTAAAATTTGGAGGATTATCCATTACCAAATAACACTAATTTAAGTTAACAGTATTGTAAAATCGAACTAAAAAACAAGAAAATCTCAGATCTAACTTGTACCATATGAAAAATAACGAAATGACGAACTACTTGAATAAGATTGAACAATACTATAATTTGAACATGCAAAAAAACAAAAAAGGAAAAACCCTTGATTTGGAAAAGTTGAAAAAAAAATCAAAAAATTAATGAAGTACAATATTAAAAACAAGAATAACTTACAATTTGATAACCACAAGTAGATTTTACTTCAACTATGCCATAAAAAGAGGGGTTTCAAAAATGGAGTAAATAACGGCTTGATAATGGGAGCATAAGGGAGTAAAAGACGGAAGGATGAAACCTGTTGTTACATGTATAATGTTGATGAGAGAGAAAATACCCAATAAAGGAATTTTTGAAATTATTATGGGATTTGTGTAATTACTTTACCAATTGGGGATTTTTTGTAATTATGTAACTTAAATTTATGTATATATGTAATTCTTAGTTAAAATATACTAATCAACACTTTAGAAGTATTTAAAACATAACCAGAGGTCCAGAAGTTGATTTTACCTCCTCTTGCTTGAATAATCTCAATTTCACTTCCCCATTTGGTCCATTATCGAAGCTATTTTCATATTTCCTTGTATGTCTTTGCTACACGTCACTCGAGTAAAGTTAAATATATTTATTATTTTCTAATCGTTATTTGCTTATCGAGTTTTTTTGTTCTTGTATTACTATTCATTTGCTTATGGTCTTCGTCTAGATTTTGAATGACCTGCTTTTAAAGTTAAAATCAAATTTATATTATCTAGTTAGACATTCTAGAAAGTAAACCGTAGTCGTTATATGTCTTAATTTATTCCAAAGTCAAACTGACGTAAGAATGAATTAAAAATTAGTATTCATACTTTGTCTTAACCTAGAGATGCAATTGGGGCATGGGAGAAGTATTCATTAATAAAGAAATCAAGAATATGTTATTGATTTCCAACCCATTCCATACGCACAATATTAATTTATATATGTTAAATTAAATATACAAAAGATAGTTTTTCCAGTGTTTAGTGTTTATTACTTTTTCTGTCTCAAGTTACGTAGTATACTTCATTTTTAAAAATTCGAACTATATAAACATTTTCTTAAAATTAGTCAATCTTATTATCGAGTAGGGAAAAGTAGCCCATATATTAAAACGAGAAAACAGTAGAAAATTATTTCACCCAATGTTGCTGTTGTGTGGTGAAAATGGTGCTAGAATTTTCTAATCGTGGTCCTGTATTTATATATTTTTTCAATTCAATGCAAAGTGAAGTAAAGGTAAATATAGTCCATTCCCAGTTCAAGCAACTACAGAGAATTCAACACGTTTAAACTTTAAACCCAAAATATCAGAAAAAGGAACCTTATTCAATAAGATCTGCCAACCATTCAACTAGTTTGTCATGAGCAGTTTGGCACATTTATAGTTAGAGGCGGATACATGATTTAAATTTTGTAGGTGTAAGAATTCTATTTAACGGATTTGAAATCTATGTAATATTTTTATTGTTTGGTGAAAATTATACGCAGATACAAGGTTGAGCCAACTTATGTCTTATAACATGCGTATGCAAGAATTTTCGTAAGTGATGTCAACATTTAAAGAAGTGTGAACATATGAATACATCACTATAATGATAAACGAAATCATTTTTATATATATTTATGTCTAATATTTTTTTTTGTTTTGATTACTATATGTATATTATTACTCTATAATAAAAGCGGCAATATTGAGCAGCTTAGGATTGTCCTGGCTGCTTTAGCTGCTTCAAGCGTGATATTACTATATCATTCCTAATTAATTATTATAAATTATTTCATTTAAGTATTATAACATTAATAATATTTAATAAAAGGATAGTTTTCAAAATGACTACTAAGTTCCTCAAAGTTCCATCTATTATTATTCGAGAATTGTTTCCCCAGCTGCTTCAATCGTAATTTTAATGTATCACCTCTAATTAATTATTATAAGTCATTTACATATTAAAAATTAATAATATTTAATAAAAAAATAAAACAAACATTTTTTACATGTCTGCTTCAGTTGGTTCGACGTAATTTTACTATATCACCCTTGCTTCAATTGGTTCGACGTAATTTTACTATATCACTCTTAATTAATTACTATGAGTCATCTAAGTATTAAAAATTAATATTAAAAAATTATTATAAAGTCATCTAAGTTTTAAGAAATTAATAATATTTAATATTAAATTAACTTGACGTCTTATATGAGATGCACTTAATTTTTTTCAAAAGTATTTTTTTATATTAATTTTTTTATATCACTTCTAATTAGTTATTATAATTCATTCAATACATGTCTACTTCGCAGCTTCAATCATGATTTTATAATCTAAAAATTACGCAAGTACACAACTTATGTTTCCAATATACAAAAAATCTCAACTCTCTAAACATATTACGAAAATTCCAACATATACACAAAATGCTATGTATATGTTGGCTTGTTGTGTATATTAATAGGGAGAGAGGGTAAAATAATTTAAAAAGTGGGAGAGAGTGTAATTACTTGTAAAAGGATTGGTATTTATGTTATTTATACTTTTATTATATCATCTCTTATTAATTATTATGGTCATCTAAGCATTGTGGCATTTAAATTGAAATAGAAGAAAAAATATTATAAATTACAATAATAAAAGAAAATTATTTAAAAAATATAATCTACTATAAATGCTAGAAAATTTTGGATGGAGAGAGTATAATAAAAAGTATTATAAATTACAATAGTTAACATTTTAAAATATCTAAAAAAAATTAATCTGCCAAATATTTCTCAAAAATACGTAAAAAATACTATACATCACAATAATTAACACCTAAAAAAGTTTAGAGGTCGATATACCTTCTTCGGCGCAACTTCATTGGTCCTTTCCATTGCCTTCATTTTTTCATCTATTTTAATTTGTTTGTCTTAATTTTTTTAATCTGTTATATATTTCAAAAAGAAAATATGAAAAAAATTCACGTAAATCAAAATAACGAATAAATTAAAAATTTAAAACATACAAATATTTGGCTGACTTTCGAAATTATATCACTGTCACTTAAATTGGAATAGGAGAAAAAATATTATATATCACAGTAATTAAAAAACTTATATTATTTATAAAATATAATTGATTGTCAATGCCACAAAATTTTGAAGAGGAGAGTAACATATATTATTTGAAATTTACATAAAATTTATTATAAATTACAATATTTAACAAATTAAAATATCTAAAAAAATAATTTATTATATATTTTTAAAAATACGTAAAAATACTATAGATCATAATAGTTAACAAATTTAAGAGATATAAAATATTTGATTGACTCTCAAAACTATATCAGTGTCACTTAAATTAGAATAGTTAAAAATATAATTGAATATCAACGCCACAAAAGTTAGGACAAGGAGAGTAACATGTATTTTTTGAAAATCATTTAAAAAACATTACAAATTACAATAGTTGACAGTTTAAAGTATCTAAAAAAAATAATTTGTTATATATTTCAAAAAAATACTTAAAAGGGTACTACACAAATTATATCAGTGCTACTTAATTTGAAATTAAAAAAAAGTATTATAAATCTCAATAATTTAAAAAGTTAAATTATTTTTAAAGTATAATTGGTTATCGATGCTACAAAAGTTTGAACAATGAGAGTAACATGTAATATTTAAAAATTACATAAAATGTATTATAAATTACGATAGTTAAAAATTTAGAATATTCAAAGCATACTAAAAATATGATTGATTATCTACATTTTATTTATGTCAAATAAATTGAGATTAAAAAATAACATATATTGCACGGATCCGACATCTAGTGTACGTATAAGTGGTATTACATGACCCCACTTGGTATATCGCCCCGCAAAAAATGAGTCATGGGCACGGTCAATGGTCTAGTTTTTCCGTTTACCCATTCAGGCACAACTTGAGATATGGTCTCTGCATCACTGCAAGTAACCTTCCATAAAATTACAAGTTTTACTTTTAAAAGTAGATCGGTCTTTGATTTTGCTCTTTAAATAGATAGGTCTTTAATTTAATTCTGGTCTCTTAATAATCGAACTTATGTCGAGTGAGCAGGAGTCAGGATTTTTGCTTAGGGGGTTCAAAATCTGAAGAAAAACTCACCGAAGGGGATTCGACATCTAGAATATATAAATAAAAATCATTTTAATCATGTATTAATAATATAATTTTCCGTGTCGAAGAGGAGTCGTTCGAATCCCCTTTAATAGGCTAGCTCCGCCTATAATAAAGTCATACCAAATATAATTTGTGAGATATTATGAATAAGAAAATATGAACTTATGTTCCGAGAAAAAAAAATTATTTGTAAGGAGGGGCAAAAAAGTGTAAATGATCTGATCACTTCATTTGGGATTTATTTCTACCTTCCCATCATTAATTTAACGCGTGCCAACAAGAATGGTCCATTTTTACTTTTCAACTTATGACCAATAATAAACCAACCTTGCACATGGCAAAGTTATAAATCAGTCACCATGTCTCAACAATTTCCACCAGTTTGAACTTTAACACCCTTTAGTGAAACTTATATATAGTAACCTTGAATATAATAAATTATTTCAACACGAAAATGGGCTATCTTAGTAGCGTTTGGTTTGGAGTTTTGGTGTTCATTTCACTTCATGGTTATAATGGCAACATTAGATTATTTGAAGCTTCTTCGCGTATCGTAGAGACACCCGATCAGATATACCGCACTGGTTATCATTTTCAACCTGCCAAGTATTGGATGAATGGTGAACGATCGAACTGAGAATGCTTTTAATCAACTTCTCTTCCATTTCATAACAAGTTAGCTAATACATATATATAGCTTGAACTTGTGTTATATGTTAATTTTATCCTGATGTATTTTTTTTCTTTCTTTTTCTGTTGTCCATGCATGTGCGATTTCTTGATATGGTGACGATGATATCCACAGATCCAAATGGTAAGTTCCTCAAGTTAATTTTCTCATCATGAGTGTGTGTGCGTCGATCATGTTTAAGTCATTTGACCTAAGAGACTGACTTGAGAAATTACAAGGACACTATCAACCGGAGTGGATTTAATGCTAAAAACCCTAACACATTAAACTCTTCAGTTCAAATTTTGGGTTCGTCTCTGATTCGAGGACTTTTGTTTATCCATTATGCATGCAGGACCAATGATATACATGGGGATATACCATTTCTTCTACCAGCACAATCCTTACGATGTACAAGCTGGTAACATTGTCTGGGGTCATTCAACATCAACCGATCTTGTCAACTGGACTCCTCAGCCTCCGGCACTTCTCCGATCAGAGCCTTACGATTTCAAAGGCTGTTTTTCAGGTTCAACAACTCTTCTCTCCAGTGGAAAACCAGCCATTCTCTACACCGGGGTAGATTTCTCCGATAATCAGGTTCAAAATCTCGCTATCCCCAAAAATTTAGCTGATCCATACCTTACTGAATGGGTAAAATCGCCTTATAATCCATTAATCACCCCGAATTCAGTGAACAAAATTGATGGAAAAAATTTCAGAGACCCAACAACAGCTTGGTTAAATCCTGACGGATACTGGAGAATGGCTGTAGGAAATCAGCAAAATGGGAGCGGAGTAGCTTTATTATACAAAAGCAAAAACTTCATTGATTGGATTCAGGTTGAACATCCGCTACATTTTCAGAACAATTCAGGAATGTGGGAATGTCCTGATTTTTTTCCAGTATCAACGAGTACTGAAAAAGGTCTAGAAACTTCAACAATGGGTCCTAACATGAAACATGTATTCAAAGCAAGTAAAGCGAGCACTGATTACTACACAGTTGGAACATATAATCCGAATAAGGATATATTTATCCCGGATAATGTATCACTGGATATTGGATTAGGATATCGATATGATTATGGAAAATTCTATGCATCGAAAACATTTTTCGATAGTGTTACTAATAGGAGGATTTTGTTTGGATGGGTTAATGAATCAGTAAATAATCTTGAGATAAATAGTGCAAAAGGGTGGGCTGGTCTTCAAGGAATTCCAAGAAGGATTTGGCTTGAGAAATCTGGAAATCAGTTGCTACAATGGCCAATTGTTGAAATTGAAAAGCTGAGAATAAATCCAGTTGTTGAAGATAATACAGCGCTTATGCCTGGATCAGTACGTGAAATTTCTGAAGTCGATGCTGCGCAGGTAAAGAATTTCTTTTTTGCCCGTCGATATATTTTTAATATGTAAGCTGAGATCGAGATAGGATTTTTATTTTAAAAATTCAAATTATAAAAACACTAAAGAGATTTCACATATAGTCTATTTACCCACTGCTTTTTTTATTCTTACGAATTTGAATGGCATCATTTTTCCACGATAAATAACTTTCAGAGTTTTTTGGGGGTTATTAATCAGATTTGTTAGGGTCTAAACATATAATTATATCTTGCGCTCAATTGTACAAAAATATACCTATCATTGTAACAACTTATTGTGTGAAAATTATACTAGCTAATTCAGCCTATCACGGTACTTGTCTTGTTTTTTAGATTACTTATCTTTTAATTGACCTGATAATATGAAAATATAGTTATCAATAAATTTTAAAGCAAATAACATATTTTAGATTTTAGGTTACTAATTTCACTTGTTATGAATGGTTGGCATCAAGCTACATGTTAGTCGACTTGCTATTTTATTTTTACTTAGTCAGTAAATCACTATCAAAAATCGCTAATTTCCAATAGGAGGTTCGTTGGAAATTAACAACTTTTGCTTGCTTCTTTTATTAATACAGGCAGATGTAGAAATGTCATTTTCAGCTAAAACGTTGGAAAACGCAGAGAAATGGGAAGGAAATTGGACAAATCCACAACAAGTGTGTAGCATAAAAGGTGCATCAGTAAAAGGTGGGATTGGACCATTTGGTTTGCTAGTCTTGGCATCTAAGGACATACAAGAATATACTGCTGTTTTCTTCAGAATTTTCAAAGGAGATTACAACAATTTTATAGTACTCATGTGTAGTGACCAGACCAGGTATTATGAGCCGGACCATAAGGATCTGTCGTACATGGCCGCCTTGCATTTCTGCATCATGAATGTAATTTTAATGCCTTTTTTTATCCTTGATTGAATTTTCGTTTTTCCATGTTGTAGGTCTTCCTCACACTTGCCTTCTAGTGATTATGACAAAACCACTTATGGAGCCTTCTTGAATGTGGACCCTCTTCGAGAGAAATTGTCACTGAGGACTTTGGTATGTGTTTAACAAGTCATTAACTACCACCATGGGTTGTGGAGCAATGGATGAAGCTGTTTCACCCTTAACCAGAGGTCGAGCGTTCGACCTTGGGTATATAAAAAACTCTGTTGCGAGTGCCGCCACCTTTATGGGCCCTGCAACGCGCGATTCGAATTAGTCGGGGCTCCAATGCGGGCACCGAACACCGGATGGGAAACCAAAAAAAAGTCATTAACTAAATTTTATACAAAAGTTTGGTATGATAAATTGCTTTTTAAAAATTATAAGTCAATTTTTCATTTAAAAAAAAAAAAGAAAAGAAAAAGAGATCAATTGCATGAGAAAATAGTCTTCACCGAAAGTGACAACACGAGTTTGGGGCTGCTTAGGGCGGGGCGGAGCAAAATTTAACCTGTCTTGCATGTGATAGTAACAACTCAAAGGGCCAAAGCTATTTTAGTGGTGCAAATCAATAAAGGTTTCAGTAGACTTAATTTTTTTTCATAATTTGAGAATATTATTTAATTTGACAACATTTTATCATATATTTATATTTGAGAATATTATTTAATTTATCTTGTTTTTTTTTTTTGTGTGTGTAGATTGATCACTCAATAGTGGAGAGCTTTGGTGGAGAAGGAAAGGCTTGCATTACAGCTAGGGTTTACCCAACTAATTTAGCAGTGGATGGTGCAACCCATTTATATTTCTTCAACAATGGTTCCCAGAGCATTCACATCTCTAAGTTTACTGCTTGGACCATGAAATCAGCTCAAATCAATTGATGAAATCCAAAATATATAGATTTATTTTCTTAATTTCACAACATTTTATTACTATGCTCTGTATCTATAAGCATGAATATTATGACACACTCAAATAAATTGTATTTCTTTCAAAATATTCAAAGGATGTACTAAAAACCAAACAAACAAAGAAAGGACCAATCTTACAACTTTCTTGAACTGTTCACAAAGGGCCAAGTGAACTCTAGATGCTGAATTCGCTTTTATTTAAGATCAAGATGGCAACACAAAACGGCAAATTGGACAATTCCTCTTTACCCCTAACCAATTCATTAAACAATTTCCATGGAACACATGAGAACAAGGCATTTTTGTTGCTTCACTTCCCATCTCCATCTTTCGGTACATATCACACACACACTCACTCACTTCCCAACTTGACTTTCTCCAAATCTTCATTGCCATCAAGACCAACTGCCTCACTACTTTCTTCAATGAAGTCACTGACAGGAATGCTTATATAAACTTTCATTGGTAGTATTTTCTTGTTCCTGTTATAAGGTTCATTGGCAATTTTATCAGCAAAAGAACATATCTGACGTAACATCGTAGGTTGTCTATCTCCTTCCACGCCCATTATATGCAACATTCTTGTAACGTTGTGCCACGGTAAATTGTTATGGGGCAATCGATCACGTCTCTCCAGAAGTATTTCCGTTTTGATAGTACTCTCTAAACGGAACACATCGTGTTCATCATCATCATCTTCTTCTTCTTGTTGTTCCCTGAGAAATTCTACCTCGAATTTGATGAAGAACTGATCGTAGGGTGTTGGTTCAACGCTGCTTATGTCAAGACTCCCGTCTTGGTGCACATCACAATAATCGTCACTTACAATTCCATTATACTGACTGAATTTTTTTAAAGAAGATGATATATTGGATATATAGTGTGTTTTTAGAGTACTAATATATTAAATCTTTTAAAACACAAGTGGTAGGCTGGTAGCTACAAGGAATCCTAACATTCTAGGAAACCTTTTAAAGTTGGAAAAGGATTATTGGGAATTCTAAAAGTATTAGGTAAAATATTAGGAAAACATTAATGTTGGTTTTAATTTGAAAAGGGATACTGAAGATTCTTCTTTTGCTATGAATAGCATGTAGCACATAATGTAATTCCAAAAACGACTAGTCGAATTATCCTCAATAAGCAAATTTAGATTACATCGAATGACTGTTGTTGCTACATATAGAGAAAAGAGTGTTTCACAAAATTAACATAACGAGATAAATAAAGATAAAACTTTACAGGATCATAACATTTATAAGCACTATAATTTTGTGAATAGCCTAAGAAAAGACAAGGAGTAGAGCGAGGCTGTAATTTATTCTAATTATAAAAACGCAGTCATAGATGACATAAACAACCAAAGACCTAGAATTTGTTATAGTTTGTGGAGTATTATATAATCTGAAATAATGTGAATCACCCTTTAAAGTTTGGGTGCGCAATTTATTGATTAAGTAGGCAGCAGTAGTGAAGGCATACTACCAGAACTTTAGAGTAAGATTGGCATAGTGTAATAATGTGATACATGTCTCCACAACATGGTGATGACAACGCTCGGCAGTGGCATTGTATTTAGGTGTGTAGGGGGGAGTGAGAATATGGAATATCGCATTCTCTTCAAAGAATGAATAGGGATGAAGAAATTTTTCGCCATTGTCAGAATAAAAGCATATTATGAACTTTTGAAATAATTTCTCAAAAATTCGTTTGAATTTTGAAAACACAATTGAAACAACAGATTTTCTCTTTAGAGGAAATAGCCAAATATATTTCGTACGATGATCCATAACTATGAAATAATATTGAAAGTCATCAATAGAAACTTTTGGTGCACCACCCCAAACATCTGAATAAATATATTCTAAAGGAGATGAACTTTGTATCTAGGATTTATAAAAGGGGGTCTTATGCATTTTATTGCATTTACAATAATCGCAACAAGAAAAAAAAAAAGATGAAGAAATATTGAGAACCTTCAAAATATGATGAAGAATAGGAGTGGAGGAATGTCCGAGACGTCGATGCCAGTTGGAAGTTGTGGTGATGGAAGTGGTGTTGACTTGAGCATTAGATATAGTCATTGATTACATTCTTATTATATACTTCAAAATTTTAAAATCTGACACTTCTTACATTTTTCTTATTCTAACACTTTTATATTTATTTCTAGATTTTTTGAATTTTCATAAAATCAAATTTAATTGATTTAGAATTCTTTAAACTAATGAAAAAAATATTAATTGTCATTAATTCCAATAACTTCTAATAGGGAAAGGTTTTATCATAAATATATTAATAGATTTTCAAAACTTAAATATTCAAAAAAATTATTAATTTTGATGACTTATAATAAAAAAAATTTTATCATAAATATATTTAATTAATTTTCAACACTTAAATATTAGAAAAAACCATTATTTTCGATGACTTCTACTTAGAAAAGGTTTTACCATAAATATATTAATTAATTTTTAGTACTTAAATATTAGAAAAAATCATTAGTTCTGACTTCTAATAAGAGAAAGTTTTATCATAAATATATTTAATTAGTTTTCAACTTTGAAATATTAGAAAAAAATAGTGAAAAGACGATTTTGTCTAAAGCAAAGGCTTTTAATAAAGAACAAAAAGTTCAAACAACATTTCTAAGAGTTTTCACACTTTTAATATACTAGTTTAGGATACGTGTGTTGCACGTGTATTCTACGTTAAAGAAGAAAGTCGCATGTATAAAAAGAACAAACTCATTATATTCTAATCAATGAATAGACGACTTCAAAAAGATATATACGGTCAGACCTCTCTATAACAATTCGTTATTATAACGTATTTTTCTATAGCGATTTGTTTTTCTTCAAAACTGATTTCATGTTAAATGCTACTTCTCTATAACGACATTCTACCTATAACAACAATGCCGTTTATTATAGTAGTATATTCTTTGTAAATTACCTCTCTATAACAGTATATTCAGATATTTATATTTTATAAATATATATTATGTACTGTATAAAATAAAATATTAATGATAATCATCATTAAACTATCAATTGTAAGCTTTTTTAAGTTCTTCAACCGGTGTACTTTAGAACAACATAAGTTCAATGTCTAAAATTTTCTTTATCTCATGAGAAATCACTTGAGAGTAGAGATTCAGACAATCACAAGGTAAAAAAGAAAAAAAATTAGAAATATTTTGGAACCTCCCTGTTTTGCTATTATTTTGGTTAAATCAGTTAATAGCTTTTCATATTTTTATTAGTAACAATTAAATGATATTTAAACATCAAATGACACTATATTTGTATAGCAGCACCTCTCTATAGTAGTCATGATTTTTTCGGACAAATACTACGAATATAGAGAGGTTTATATATTTGAATTAAAAATAAATATAAGAAAATATGAGCGCTTGAAAAAATAAAGGCATAATACATAAATATGACCCTAAACTTGACATCAAATTATAACTTTGACCTTAAACTTTGATAGTGCACAAATATGACCTTTAACTATTCAAGACTGCACAAATATAACCTCCGATCCTATGTGACAAAACATGTGTTGTACATGCAAAACTGGGCGCGTCGGACTAAAAATTTGAGTGTTCCAACAGTAAAAAAAAGGGTAAAATGACTATTACGCCCTTACTAATTCCTTTTTATATATTTAAATGACTTTTCACTATTATTTTTTCATTATTTTCAGCTCAAAGATGAAACTATACTAATAATAAATAAAAAATTATAGTTTTAATAAAACGTTATTAAACTAAAGTTATTAAATTAAAGTTATTAAAATATTAACAAATTAACGTTATTAAATTAACATTATTAAAATATTAATAAATTAATGTTATTAATTAACATATGAAAACGTTATTAAATTAACGTTACTAAAACGCTATTAATAAAAAATTATTAAGGGTAGTAGTAGTAGTATATCAAATTAATGTTATTAATAAAAGGTTGTTAAGGGCAGTAGTAGTAGTATATTAAATTAACGTTATTATATTAACGTTATTAAAACATTATTAAGGGCAGTAGTAGCATATTAAATTAACGTTATTAAAACGTTATTAAGATGAAAATTTTATTAAAATATTGTTATTATTATTATCTAAGTTTAAGGACAAAGTTATAATTTGGTGTCAAGTTTAGGATCATATTTATGTATTATACCAAAAATAAAATATTTCTAAACTTTTAGAAGTTTCAAATGAAGATATTGATGTGTTTACCCTTGTCAATCCTCCCCCAATCTATTTTTAAATAATAAAATATAAATCAATCAGTATAAAATACATAAACGAAAAATAAACTACTGAAACATAGTTATTGATTTTAAACAAACTATAAAATTTAAGCTCTTGTTTGTAAATACAATACCATATGTTAGAATTATAATGCATTGATGAAATTTTTTATGATGTCAGAGACTTTTCATATATTTTTCTTTAACTAGAGGAAAATGGCCGCGTCAGCACGGGTCCAGCATTAAGATATTTATTTATTTATTTAGTTTTAATTTATTTAAATAAATTTTTTTAATAAAAGGATTGCATATGTTTTCTAGGATTCATCCGGAATCTAGCATGAGTTCAACATATGTTATTTTAATATGCATTTAGATAATTCAAGTTGTTAACTATTGTAATTTATAATATTTTTTTTATATAATTTTTAAATTAATATACATTACTTTTCTTGTCCAAATTTTTGTGGCATTGATAGTCAATTATATTTTAAAAATAATTTAAGTTTTTAATTTTTGTGATTTATAATACTTTTCTTCTATTCCAATTTTAGTGATACTAATATAATTTTAAGAGTCGACCAAATATTTTATATCTTTTAAATTTTTTAAGTTGTTAATTATTGTGATTTCTAATATTTTTTATTTAATTTTTTTGAAATATATAACATATTAAATTATTTTTAGATATTTTAAATTGTTAACTATTGTAATTTATAATACTTTTTATGTAATTTTTGAATAATATATGTTACTCTCCTTGTCCAGAGTTTTGTATCGACGATAGCCAATTATATTTCTTAAATAATTTAAATTTTTGATCATTGTGATTTATAATATTTTTCTATTTCAACTTATGTGGCACAATGCTTAAATGACCATAATAGTTAATTAGGGGTGACATAGTAAAATATAATTATTATAATTTATTATTTTTATTATGTGTATGTGTTGATTCAAGAAGAATTTGGAAACATTTAGAAATGTGTTGAATGTTACAAATTTTAATAATTCATTTGGTGCTTCTTGATTTCTCTACATTTATCTCTTGTGTGTTTTTACTCTTTTGCCCTTTGAGTATATGTAGTAATTTTTATTTATTTTTTAAAATATTATGAAAAATTTTATTATTAATTTTTCAATACATAAGTGACTTATAATAATTAATTTCAGGTTATATATTAAAATCACGATTGAAGCAACAGAAATCAATCAATTTTTAATTTTTTTTTGTTAATTATTTTTATTTACAGTACTTTTTATTTCATTTTCAAATAATATATGTTGTTTTATATCTTCTTCTGTCCCGTCTCAATTTATGTGACACTAATATAATTTTGATAGTCAATCAAATATTGTATGTTGACATATCATTTTATTTTTCTAATACATAAATGACTTATAATAAGGAGTGATATAGTAAAATCATCGTTCGAAAGACGGAAATTTAATTTAAAACATTAAGAGTTAATTTCGCATTTTATGTCTATTTTATTTTTCATTAAATATTATTTATTTTCTTAATACCTAGATGACTCACAATAATTAATTAAGAGTGATTGATTATGTTATTACTATAAAAATTAATATAATTTTATCATATCCAATAGTAATCATCGATAATTCACCGAAATAGTACTTTTTATTTTGATACTATTAAACATTATTGGATAGTACATTATATTTATCTTTCACAATAATAAAATTTTACTATATATTTTTCTTTATTTCTTTTTAACTTGATACATATTGACCCAAGACAAATTCTAAGAAAATTTTCATTAGAAATTTATTTTATTAAATTAAATTTATTAATTATGTACTTTAAAAATTTAAAGTTAAGTTTAAATATTAATATTTCTATATAAGAAAGAAATAATTTTAAAATTTAAATTTACTTATATAAAGAAATAAAAAGATTAATTTTCTATATGAAAGTCAATTAAAATAATAAAATTGATTTACTTTGAATATTTAGTTACAATTAATTAAGATAATTTTTTATTTTGTCATGATTTATGGTGCACCGATAAAATTTTGAGAGTTAAATAGAACTTTTATCTATTTTTAAAAAAGTATTTTAACTTGTTAATTATTGCATTTTATAATAATTTTTACGTAATTATAAAATAATATATTTACTCCTTGTGTCCCAATTTATGTGGCTTCGATACAATTTGGGGAATCAATAAAAAATTTTATATATCTTTTAAATATTTTAAATTGTTAATTATTATGATTTGCAATACTTTTTCTTTTATCTCAATTTATGTGGCATTGCTAAAATAATGAGAATCAATAAAAAATTTATATGTCTTTTAAATATTTTAAGTTATTAATTATTGAGATTCGTGTTAACAAATTAGTTTTGAACATGATAGCTAATTAAAAAAAATTACTTCCAATATGTAGTTATAGTTAATTAATATAAATTAATAGAATATATTAAATATTTAAACCATTATGATGAAACAATGAAATTATTATATATTGAGGCATAATATGTAATTAAGTGGGAGTGGAGGGTTTTTTTTGGTAATTGCAAGAGAGGTGGTCAATACCACCTCTTTTATGCAATAGAAATATGAATTCTTGGATGAGGTTTTTTGTATTTCTTTATCTCTTGTTGGTCTTGATAGATGCCTTGCAAACGTTCAATGGCTCCATCTTTTCCCTGACTCTGCTGTCTCTCACCTTCCTAGAACCCACTCTGACCATTGCCCTATCATGGTCAACCTCGGGGGTACTTCCACCCCTAAGGACAAGCCTTTTAGAATAGAACCCATGTGGTGCTCCTACCCCAACTTCCCCGCCCTTATAAACCAAGCCTTTCTTAATAGTAATGACCTCACTAGCTCTATTCTTACCCTTCAGAGCATATGCATTCCTTGGAATAGAGAGGTCTTTGGGAACATCTTCTCTAGAAAGAAACGACTCCTAGCTAGACTCGCTGGGATCCAGAAAAGCCATCATTATCCTACTAGCTCCTTTCTTCATAACCTCGAGGACTCCCTCTCTAACCAATATAGGGAAACTCTTAGGTTAAAATGTGAATTCTGTAAAGTAAAATCTAGGCTAAATTGGCTTACTGAGGGTGATGCGAACACAAAGTTCTTCCATACCTCGACCCTTAATAGGAGGAGAAAAAACAAAATCCTTTCTCTCAAAGACGATCAGGGCAACTGGCTGTACACTCAAGGGGATATTGAGCACTCTATCCTCTCTTTCTATAGTTCTTTGTACACCACGGATCACTCTAGCTCCTCCAGCACTTCCCCAACCAATCCTTCCTCTATGAGTTCTATTCCAAACACCTCTCACACTATGCTGGACAACATCCCTTCTCTCATCGAAATAAGGAAAGCAGTCTTCATCTTCAAGGCCACTAAAGCTCCGGGTCCCGATGGTATCCACCCTCTTTTCTTCCAAAAGTTCTGGGATATTACCAGCTCTCACCTTGTCTTCTTCTGCAATAAAGTTTTCTCTTCTGGTGAGATGGATACTGAGGTCAACACCTATTACCTATGCCTCATACCGAAATTCCAAAATGTTGTCACCTTGAAGAACATCCGACCCATCGACCTCTGTAATACCCAATACAAGATCGTCTCAAAAATCATTGCCAATAGGATCAAACCCTTCCTCAATAAAATCATTGGCCCTACCTAAGCGAGCTTTCTCCCCAATAGAAGGGCCTCAGATAATGCCATAATTTTCCAGGAATTCATCACTCATTTTTCCAAAATGAAAGGTAAACAAGGCAACATGATTCTTAAAATTGACCTTGAAAAAGCCTTCGATAGGATCGAATGGTCTTTCATTAGAAAAGCCATGATTTTATTCAAGTTTCCTCCTCTCCTCTCTAAGCTCATCATGTCTTGCATCTCCACCTCTTCAATTTCCATCCTGATCAATGGAGCAAAAACTACTTTATTTTCTCCTACAAGGGGTATCAGACAGGGTGATCCTCTTTCTCCCTACCTCTTCATTCTTTGTATGGAACCTCTTTCTAGAAGAATTGATTATGAGGTAGACACTCTCAACTGGACCTAATAGCCATCAACAGAACGTGTCCTAAGCTCTCCCACCTCTTCTTTGCGGATGTCCTAATCCTCTTTGCCAGAGCTGACCAAAAGGACTGTCACACTATTAAAAGGGTTTTGGATGTTTTCAGCTCCTTCTCAGGTCAGAGGATCAATAGGACCAAGTCAAAAATCCTCTTTTCTAAATACTGCATTAACGAGGTTTCCCAGAATATCTCTTCTAGCTTAACCATTCATGTTAGGGAAAATTTTGGTCGGTACCTTGGCTTTCCCATTTTCCACAACCCTCCCACCAAGGCTGATTTCTAATTCATCATTGATCGAATGAAAGCAAAGCTTTTCGGATAGAAAACCAAAATGCTCAACCAAGCGAGCAGGACCATCCTAACTAGAGCCACCCTCAATAGCATCCCCAACCATACTATGCAATATATTGCAATTCCTGCCGGGGTCAATAAGCATATCGACAAACTTAAAAGAAACTTCCTTTGGGGCACTACTGATCTTAAGCGAAAAATGCATATGCTTAGGTGGGAAGTTGTAACTAGGCCAAAACATCTTGGAGACCTTGGTATCTAGCAATCTTGTCACAAGAACGCTAGGCCACACATCCCTAGCTTGGAGATTCACTAAAAATCCCCAATCTCTTTGGGCAAGGGTCCTT
>NC_061113.1:268499126-268579406 GCF_002878395.1 Capsicum annuum
TCTGGAAATCAGTTGCTACAATGGCCAATTGTTGAAATTGAAAAGCTTACAATGAATTCAGTTGTTGAAGATAATACGGCGCTTATGCCTGGATCAGTACGTGAAATTTCTGGAGTGGTAAAGAATTTCTTTTTTGCCCGTATATTTTTAACATGTAAGCTGAGACAGAGATAAGATTTTTATTTCAAAAATTCAAATTATAAAAACACCAAAGAGATTTTCACATATATTCAGAATTAGCATTATTTTTCCACTATAAGTAGCTTTCCTAGTTTTTTTGGTTATTAATCACATTTGTTAGGGTCGAAACTTATACTTATATTTTGTGTTCAATTGAACAAAAATATAGCTATCATTGTCACTTAACATATTGTGTAAAAATTATAGCTAATTCAGCTTATTGCGGTACTTGTCTTGTTTAATATAAAAAGCATAGTTATCAGTAAATTTTAAGAGCAAATAACATATTTTAGTTTTTAGGTTACGAATTTCACTTGTTATGAACGGTTAGCATCAAGTTACTTATTAGTCGACTTACCATTTTATGTTTATAGAGTCAGTAAATTATTATCAAAAATCGCTAATTTCTAATGGATGTATTTACATGTAATATTTTCGATGAATTTCCGTAGGAAAGTGGTTATCGCGAGCCAAATTCCAATAGGTTGATTGTTCGTTGGAAATTAACAATTTTTTCTTGATTCTTTTATTAATACAAGCAGATGTAGAAATGTCATTTTCAGCTAAAACGTTGGAAAACGCAGAGAAATGGGAAGGAAATTGGACAAATCCACAACAAGTGTGTAGCATAATAGGTGCATCAGTAAAAGGTGGGATTGGACCATTTGGTTTGCAAGTCTTGGCATCTAGGACATACAAGAATATGCTGCTGTTTTCTTCAGAATTTTCAAAGGAGATTGCAACAATTTTATAGTACTCATGTGTAGTGACCAGACCCGGTATGAGTCGGATCATAAGAGTCTGTCATACGCAGTCACCTTACATTTCTGCATCATGAATGTAATTTTAATGCCTTTTTTTTTTAACTAAATTGAATTTTCTTTTTTCCATGTTGTAGGTCTTCCTCACACTTGCCTTCTAGTGATTATGACAAAACCACTTTGTGGAGCCTTCTTGAATGTCCCTCTTCAAGAGAAATTGTCATTGAGGACTTTGGTATGCGTTTAATAAGTCATTAACTAAATTGTATACAAAAGTTTGGTATGATTTTCATTTAAAAAGAAAAAGCGAATTGTTTGAGAAAACAGTTTTCACCAAAAGTGACAACATGAGTTTGGGGAGCGGCGCGGAGCAAACTTTAACCTGCTAAGATTTTGACCCGCCCTACCTCACCTCTGTCCTGCATGTGATAGCTAGTTTCGAGATTAGTTAATACTCACCAAAGGGCCAAAACTATTTTAATGGTGCCAACCAATAGGTTTCAGTAGCCTTAATTCATATTGTTTAGTAATTTATTGGATTTATATTCATAATTTGACAATACTTTATTGTATTAATATCGAGAATATTATTTAATTTGACAACATTTGATCATATATTTATTTTTGAGAATATTATTTAATTTATATTGTTTTTGTGTGTGTAGATTGATCACTCAATAGTGGAGAGCTTTGGTGGAGAAGGAAAGGCTTGCATTACAGCTAGGGTTTACCCAACTAATTTAGCAGTGGATGGTGCAACCCATTTATATTTCTTCAACAATGGTTCCCAGAGCATTCACATCTCTAAGTTTACTGCTTGGACCATGAAATCAGCTCAAATCAATTGATGAAATCCAAAATATATAGATTTATTTTCTTAATTTCACAACATTTTATTGATATGCTCTGTATCTGTAAGCATGAATATTATGACACACTCAAATAAATTGTATTTCTTTCAAAATATTCAAAGGATGCACTAAAAACCAATCAAACAAAGAAAGGACCAATCTTACAACTTTCTTAAACTATTCACGAAGGGCCAAGTGAACTCTACATGTTGAATTTTCTTTTATTCACGATCAAGATGGCAAAACAAAACGGCAAATTGGACAATTCCTCTTTACCCCTAACCAATTCATTAAACAATTTCCATGGAACACATGAGAACAAGGCATTTTTGTTGCTTCACTTCCCATCTCCATCTTTTCCCTGCATATCACACACACACACTCACTTCCCAACTTGACTTTCTCCAAATCTTCATTGCCATCAAGACCAACTGCCTCACTACTTTCTTCAATGAAGTCACTGACAGGAATGCTTATATAAACTTTCATTGTTAGTATTTTCTTATTCCTGTTATAAGGTTCATTGGCAATTTTATCAGCAAAAGAACATATCTGACGTAACATCATAGGTTGTCTATCTCCTTCCACACCCATTATATGCAACATTCTTGTAACATTATGCCACGGTAAATTGCTATGGGGCAATCGATCACATCGCTCCAGAAATATTTCCGTTTTGATAGTACTCTCTAACCGGAACACATCGTGTTCATCATCTTCTTCTTCTTCTCCTTGTTCCCTGAGAAATTCGACCTCGAATTTGATGATGAACTGATCGTAAGGTGCTGATTCAACGCTGCTTGTGTCAAGACTCTCGTCTTGGTGCACATCACAATAATCATCAGTTACAGAATCCATTATACTGACTGGAAATTTTTAAAGAAGTTGATTTTAATAAGTTGATGTTTAGTGCTACTTATATATAAACTTTTAAAACAAGTGGTAGGCTGGTAACTACAAAGAATCCTAACACTCTAGGAAACCTTTAAATGGATTTTAAGTTGGAAAAGGATTATTGGGAATCCTAAAGGTATTAGGAAGGCTCTTAGAGTCGATCAGGAAAGTTCTTAAATATTAGGAAAACATTAATGTTGATTTTAATTTGGAAAAGGATACTGAAGATTCTTCTTTGGCTATTAATAACATGTTGCACGTAATGTAATTCTAAAAACGACTAGTCAAATCATCCTCAACAAGCAAATTTAGATTACATCAAATGATAGTTGTTTCGAAAAACTATCTAGTATTGTTGGGGATTGCCCTTAATTTTGTATTTCTATTAAGAAATTTTGGTTTTTACGCATGAAAATTCTACACATAAGAACCTGAAAATCTCATTTCTTCTACTCTTGTAAATGGTCATAGAAGGTCATTTCCCCATGTGTCGAGTAACTTGATGCAATAAAGCTGATATTGAGCGACTAAGAAACTAAGCCTATCAACCTTAAGTCGAACTAATACAAAATCTGAAACTACCAGAGACACTAAAATGAGGGCAGAGGAGAGTGGGGATAAGCAGAACAGAATATAAATGCGAAATTTTTGGTACAAGCCAAAGTCCATCCCAAGCAAACACAGAACTCACACTAGATTTTCATAATAGATAACTAACCAAAAAAGAAAAAAAACAAAGAAAGAAAAAGCAGGCATATCAACACAGCCAAGGCAAAATTAACGAGAAATGGCATGGTTGGGTTCATCAGCTGTTATTGGCACAACACAAACTATTGCTGCTTGCACTCTGGAGGACGTTCTCCCTGTTGACCTCCTCCTGCTTGTGCTTTGGCACTCTTCTACAATTTTGACAAAGAAATGTAGCATCACATACTGATGAAATGGAAGGCAATTTACAAAGAAATGATGCATCAAGTCGTTCATCTAACCTTTCGTGCTGAAGACTTCTAGGCCAATCGAATAAACCATACGGGACAGACACAAGAAAAAAAATCAGCATCTCCAAAAAAGCTAAGGGAAAAATATGAATCACTTTGTAGAAGCAAGCTAAACATATCTTACCTTCTTTCTGCGCTTCTCCTCTTCTTCATCTTCATCATCATCCTCGTCGTCCTCTTCTTCATCCTCATCTTCATCGTCGTCGTCGTCATCATCATCATCACCACCACCTTCAATATCATCAAATTCATCCCCTTCAGCAGCCTCACCAGTAAACCATGACACGGCATGGGGGATGATTTTGTCCCGAATTGTCGAGCTGCAGACAAGGAAACCCCAAATGGAAATGTCAAATTCACTCTTTCAGTTTAACACAGAAAACACAGCACCATAGAATCCATAGAACATGTAGAAGTTGTTGGGACAAGGTTCAAACCAAAGCTGGACATCAATTCATAACAAATCCAAAAGGTAAAGGGAAAAGGTGCAAGCAGAAACAGACCCAACATCGTAATCTTGTTCCATTAGATTCTGCAGGTCTTCAGCCTGTCAAGACAGCAATTACTAAATAAGATCAAGAACATTCTTACATTACATTACATAGTAAATGAACAAAATAAAAGTTGTTGAACCTACCGCATCTTCATCCAAATCATCATCATCTTCAGGTACTTGTGGAGGATTGAAGAAATTGAAAAAGCTCTCACAGCTCTCAGTCTTAATTATGGGTTTGGCATTCTTTGACCCTTTCTTTGGCTTCCTTTTTAGTATCTTCTGTGTCAAGCATTTATTCGGATGCCATTCAATCTTGGTACTGCAAGACATCCCACCACATCAAATAAAAAAACAATAATAGGATAACAATATATAAAAACAAAGGACATAGAAGTTAAACTTGGGAGTATATAAAAACAAAGGACATAGAAGTTAAACTTACCCTATGGCCTTCTCCAATATGGGATCATCATCATCATCAATCATGTGGTAGGTTTTAACCAAGACAGTATTCTTGAAAAAAGGGTTTGTATCAAAGAAGAACTCAAGCTTAAAGCCCTTTCGATCATCAAGCTTGCACCACTTGATATCCTTGAGGTACTTCAACGCTTCTTCATCACGCTCTGAGATCTATAGCAGTCATTTGCAAACAGTCAAATGACCAGTAACTCAGACCACAAAATATATGTAACATTCATTATTATTTACCTCCTCTGCCAATATCTCGTTAGTCTTCATTGCAGTCAGCCAAAAGTTGGGAACACCTTTCTCTGGCACCAAATGTTGACATGAAATTTTAAAGCATATGTTAAGATCAATCTGCATGGATGAAACAGATATAGTAGATAGTTTACCATTTTCAGTCTCTTTATCTTCGTCCATGGGAGCTTCATTAACACACTCCACTTCGACAACCCCATTGACTATTTCATATCTCTGCAACACATCCAGAAAACAGCCAAACCATATCTCATTTCCTTTTTCTTTTTGCTTTTATTTGGGGGCTGGGGTGGGTTAAGGAGAGGCAGGAGAGTTAATTTCAACTGCAACTGCGGAACAACTTACGAGTTATTTTTCTCACCTTTGTATACAATGGTTCATACAGCTTCTGGTATTTAGCTTCTAGTGCAGCCCTCTCCTCGAAAAACTTTGCTTCTAGCTCATCATGTTGGCTCTATATATAGGGAAAATCAGTTTAAGCCTTTTTCTTCCATTTACAAGTGGAGCAATTGGAAATATGCCAGCCTAATGTAAAAAGCTAATCACATATCAAAAGAATTGGCCGGAGAAAATGAGAATGGACACCACAAATTAATCATTAGGTTAAGAATTTGTTCCTCTGTGAGCAATAAAATAGGTATGGCTGAATGAGCGGCCAGTTCATCACAAAACATAGCACATTTGACCTGCACTTCGCACATCTTTCAAGATGGGCACAACTTATGCCAAGTCATATAATGTAAATAAAGGACAACTAGTTGCAACAGGGCATATTTGCCAAACCATTGCCACATTCATGTATCAGTCTGTCTTCCTCCCATATAAATGCAGATGAAAATCAGACATGACTAGTAACACACCATGAGTAACACACCATGATCTTCATTTCTATATGTCATAAGGACATTCCTAACAGCCTACTATTATGTTAAAACAATGAATTAACTACTAACATTCAGAAAACAGGAACAATAAAGAAGAGGAGTAACAACAATCATAAGACAACCAACTACGAGAGAATACTACTACTGTTGGTATGAACAGGGAATAGGTACTGTGCACCAACCTACCGCTCTGAAGGTAAACAAAGCACAACTATCTACTAACCTTCTACCCTAATCTAAAACCTCCATAACCTCTCACCCAAAGTCATGTCCTCAATAAGTTAAAGATATGACAAAAACTTGGACATCACTCACACTCCTCGCTACATTTATCAACCTAGACATCATACTCGAACTACAGATTGAACTACGAAGCAGCTTTAACTCAATCGATAACATACAAAACCGCCAAGGTTAAATCAGTTAAATTATTCCACCATATACCAAATTAACAACATTCGGAGAAAAAAAAAAAAGATGAATAAAAGCACCTGAAGCTCTCTTAGAACGTCTACACGCTTCCTAACTTGTGGCGTCAACGTCTCGAGTATATCTGTATGCTGTCCAGCCAAATTCTGAAGCTTATCCTACAAATTACACAAAAAAAAAAAAAAAGATATATCATATGGAACAAGCCGTGTTTTGTTGAGTTTTATGAGTAATAAATAAACCTTCGGATGTGCAAATTAAAAAAGTGACAAGTAAATAGGAACGGAAGGAGTAGATAATATCAAACCTTAAGCGCGTTCACTAAACCAGCACGATCCTCAGCACTCAAAGCTACACAGAGAAAAAACAAACGAGATTGAAATTAATTAATTCATCAAAAAAAATCGTGAATTTAGTCGACGTGCACAAACGCTGGCTCCGACACCACGGTTATAAATAAATGGAATCAATAAAAGGCGAATTGTGATTAGGGATTGTACCGGCGGTAGCGGCGGGGAGGGAAGCGCCGAGATCGGACATGTCGAACTCATCTTTATTGGGATTATTACTCATACTTTGACGGATTAGAAACCCTAGCTGTTTTTTTGAATGAGGGGAATGAATAGGAAAGAAAAAGGAGGGAACTGATGAAAGGGTTTTTTTTGTGGGCATGCTGTATTAATATTGTAGAGTTTATGAAGCTACCTTTCGGTGGGTGCCGCTCGTACGTGTCCGACGAAAAACCATTAAATCGAAAAATAATTGAAGCGATAAATTTATGTTCCTTTCGGATTTGAACAAGAAAGAAATTGAATTAGATTAATTTTAAGTTAGTCCAGATTAGTGGTGGCAAATGTTTGTTTTGTCAAATATGGTCTATTATAAAAATGAATCAATATAGAATGAAGTAATAATCATGTTAATAATGGATCAATATAAAATGAAGTAATAATCTAACTTGTTCTTATTTCATACCGTAAAAATAGAGTAGATAACATATGAAGTGACTCATAATATTTTATATTTTTATGATTTGTTTGTACTCTACTTTAGAATTAAATATCTAAATAGTAATAATTCACAAAAAATATTTTGAAGTTTTTTTTTTAAGTTAAAGTACAATTCACCAAGATTTAACCTGAATTGATCTTAGGATCAGGATTTGGGTCCTAAATTGAGGTAGAGGATAGGGTTTTGAATTGATAGTAGGGGCCCGAGTTCAATGTCCCAAATCAGGATTAGAAACCGGATCAAATATAGTTTTTGAGTCTTTGGTGGAGGATTGGATTGAAAGTCGGTGAATAGTCAGGTCCCATACGAAAGTCAGAGGCGAAAGTCATGTCTCAAGTTAAATCTAGGATCGAATCCCGTGTCAAAAGGGGAGTCCATGATTGAGATTTCGATTTAAGGTCGGGAGTGGGCTCTAAGGATGGAGTTGGAAGTCGAGTCAAGGTCAGATCTAATTAGGATCTCGAATCGGGGTTTGGGGTCGAAGTCGTTAGTCGATTTACAGGTTAGGTCACAAATCAATTGCCGATTTGTGAATCCAATATAAATTAAGGTCGCAACTAGGTCCCGCTCAACGAAAACTAAAAGGAATCAATTGAAACCCAAACTCACAATTTGATACCTTATTTAGTTTGGGAAAATTTCAGAAATAGCAATTTTGTAGCTTTAATTATAACTTTTATAGTAACAGTTTCATAATTACGAAAAATAGCAAATTATATTTGTATTTAAGTAAAATGTTGTTATATAAATACATATACAAATATATATGTATTACTCATAAATACATATTCACAACTGAAAAATACATATTCTTCTATTACTATGAAGTGGGTAAAATATTGCTACTTTTGTTATAAGTTGTAATTTTAAAAAAGTATTGTTATTTATTGTAATTATAGTCTTAAGGATGCTAGTTTCTATAATTTTTTCATTTATTTCCATCCATGAAAAGGGAAACTTTAAGTCATGGGTCCATTCTTCAAAGTAATGGGGAATTTTCCTATGATATTATATATTATATTATATTGGTGCTCATATATGGAATCTCGTATGATCAAAATTTTAAGGCAAATTATGCGGAGTGATATTTTGAATGATTATGTTTTACGAAATAGAGTGTTGATCAATCAAAAACTCTCATATTAAGAAATTAAAGTTGTGAAAATAAATGCATTAAGACAGTTGTGTGGGTATACCAAATGAAATAAGACATGAAAATGGATATATCTAGAACAAGGTGAGAGTGAACACAGTGGAGGTCAAGGTACTACAGGGGAAGGTAAGATGATTCAGAAATATGATGAGAAGACACCAATGATCCAATGCCGAGGTGTAGGAGCTTGGTCGTGGATGAATTATGAGAGGTGGTGGTAGTTCAAAAAAGCGAAAAGACATTTCCCCCCTCCCCCTGAACTTGTCCTCCAAACTCACTTTAACACTTAAACTTAACTTCCGTTTATTTACTCCCTTAACAACTTTCAAGTGAATTAATTTCCCCCCTAAAATCAAAAACCCACTCTCACAATGGAGAGTGCACTACACACGCGCCACATCGTTGTCATGTCATTGTCACGTAGGAAATTATAGTTTAAAAAAATAAAATAAAATCCCACACACTTACTTTTTATATATTTTCTTAAAAAAAGAAAAAATATATATATATACTATTTTTATAAATATAAAAATATATTTTTTATATAAAATAGACCCCACCCCCCTTCGTTCTTCTTCTTCACAGCCCCCACCCCCAACCCACCCCAATTCTTCTTTAGCAGACATACTCCCCCACCCCCCACCCCCCACCCCCACCACCACTCACTCTTTCTCCCTTTTTATTCCCCATTACTGCTACGAAAATGTCTTTTTCTTTAATTTTTTTTCATTTTCGTCATTAACACCACCAAGAAAACAACCATAAAGACATCAATTTAATGGTTTTATCAATAAGAATTAGAAGAAGAGTGTTGGAGCTAGATATTGATGATGATTTTCCAAAATCAGTCAAGAAGAAATTAATTTCAACCATCGAAGATGATGATTTTTCTAAGTCAATCAAGAAAAGTCCATTTCAATCATTGGTGATGATGATTCTCTACAATCAATCAAGAAAAAATTTAAAATAAGTTCACTTTTTAGTTCCAAGAATTAAACTAAGCTCATCGAATCTACAAACTCTTCCAAGAATCAAACCAAATTAACCAAGATTTCTTCTTCTTCCTCTGATTTTGGTACAATCAAAAATCAAATCAAGCTTGCAAAAATAAAATTTTCTCTGTCTGATTCAGTTTTTAGTTCAACCAAAATCAAAATCAAATTCATCAAGCTTACCCTGGAAAAGGAATTTGCACTAAAAGCCCAAATGAAAAAAACTCAATTCCACTTCCACCAAATGCTCAAATTCAACCAAAACCACTTTCCCTCCAATTAAAAAATCCTCCTCAGATCTATCCAAAACCAACTTTTCTTTGCCAAAGAATAAAACAACCAAAGAAACACCATCACTAAAACCAATCTTCCACAAGGAAACATGTTAAGAAAGAAACACATCAATACACAAAGAAACGGGGTGGAGATTTGAAGTAGATGAAGAAATGGGGCGGGGGTTCAAAGTAGATGAAGAAATGGGGTGGGGGTGGGGGGTGGGGGAAGGGGATGTTAGAAAGAAGATGAAGTTGGGTTTCTTGTTTTCTTTTTTTAATTTTTAATTTTATAGATGTATATAATAATAATAATAATAATAATAATAATAATAATAATAATAATAATAATAATAATAATAATAATAGCAATAAAGTGGCCTTTTTTACAAAAAAAAAAATCACTCGCTTTTATTTTTTATTTTTTGCCATGTCAGTCATAGGGGTGAAATTAATTAACTTGAAAGTTGTTAAAAGGGTAAATAAACGGAAGTTAAGTTTAAGTGCTAAAGTAAGTTTGGAGGACAATTCAGGGGGGAAAAGATGTCTTCTCTCTTCGAAAAAAGTATTAAATTATGTGATTATACATGACATGACACAACTTCGATTTACTAATGACATGATTTTGGATAGGAGATTATGGAGGGAAATCAAGGTCGAAGATTAGTTGATAGGTGAGTGTTGTCTCACATATTCTTACACAGTAGTAGTCGTATTATTATTCTTGTAGTTTCTTATTTCTTCAATTTTTGTTACAATTCATTTTTTACTGTACTTCGATTATTGTACTATTTTATTGTAGTCAAAGTTTCTTTCTCAAATTATTTCTCAGCATGTCTTGTTTGGTCCTCCCTTTATTCCATATTAAGTGAATTGTTGAGGCAATGCATACATATTAAGAAAAAAAATTAAGACATAAACTAGACGTTACTTTTCAATTTTGCCCTTTTTAGCTATTGTCAAACTAATTTAAAAATTCAAAAGCACCGATCATGATAACTACTTTCAAGAAAATAATTCAAAATACTAAGGGGTCATTTGGTAGAATATATAAGATAATACTGAATAGGTTGTATTAGTAATGCTGGGATTAGTAGTGCAAAGATTAGTAATACAGGGATTAGTAATACTGGATTATTTTCTGTGCAGTGATTGGTTTGATGTATTGAAAACAATATATATTGTTATACTCTAAAAAGAATATTGTTTGTTTACAAAAATACCATTGACATATTATAATTTTGTGTGTTTTCTTTGTAGAATTTTACTATTCTTTTTTAAAAATAAAATAAAGTAAAAATATAACTAATTATTTACTTTGAAATTTTAAGATTCAATCATTCACTTACATTTTTTTTTTTTTGGTTATCTTTTCTTTATTTGTTCATGATTTATTTGTTGTTTCCACTTTGTGATGTTCTTACATTGGAGGGAGATACATGTAACTTTTGAATGAGACAATAGAATTATTATTAACATAAATTTGTGTTCCATAAAGTGTTAAAGCTAATTAGAAAATTATTTTTATTTATGAATATCCTATTTACAAAATTAAAGTTTGTATGCAATCATGCAATTTATTTTCGAATTTTGACCAATAAGTATTTTTAAAGTTAATGGAGTAGTTTTTTCATGACTAAAATTATTTGAAGGGATATTATTATCTTGAAAAATTGAAAAGAAATAACTCACATTGAATAAATTGAAAAGATTTAGAAAAAAATTAAAGAAATCTGAGGACGTTTTTGTCTTGACACACATGGTTTGTAATCCATGGATTACTAATCCCACCAAATTGGGTGTATCAGTTATACATAGCTTCAAAATTATTACCAAACAATGTATTAAGTAATCCCACCATCTAATCCATGAATTATGAAAATAATCCACCCTACCAAACGGGTCCTAAGTAAAGAGGAGCAATTAAGCTTCATGAACTCATCACATAAAAACTCCAAGGGGTAAAAATAAGAAAAAATCGAACAGTATTCTTGAAGATTGGGAAACGGAGAGATAGATGAGGATGTCTCCCACCATATTGGGGCTGATTGGTGAAATAGAGGCTCGCTTCAGGAATTGTATGCGATAAGAAAGTGCCCCTCAAGCTGAAAGACAAATTTTTTAGAGTTGCAGTCCGACCTGCTATGTTGTATAGAGCGGAGTGTTGGCCGGTTAAGAATTCTCATATTCAAAAGCTGACGGTGGCGGAAATGAGGATGTTGCGTTGGATGTGTGGATTCACTAGGGTTGAAAAGTTTAGGAATGATATTATTCGGAAAAAGGTGGGAGTGGTATCGGTGGAGGAAAAGATGCGGGAAGTGAGGTTGAGATGGTTTGGTCATATGATGAGGAGGGGTACGGATGCCCCAGTTCGTAGGTGTGAGCGGTTGGCCTTGGATGGCTTCAAGCGGGGTAGGGATAAGCCGAAAAAATACTAGAGAGAAGTGATTAAACGTGACATGGAGCAGTTACAATTGATTGAGGACATGACCTTAGATAGGAAGATATGGAGGAATAACATTAGGATAGAGGGTTAAGGGTGTGGTTGAGATGCGGTCAGTATTTAGGTGGACTTTGGGGTCTTGTGTTTGGTAACTTTCATGTTTTTGTATGCTATCTTCTAACTAGAGCTGGGGGTCTATCGGAAACAGCCTCTCTACCTCTTTAGAGGTAGTGGTATGGATTGCGTACACTCTACCCTCCCCAGGCCCCACTATGTGGGAATATACTGGGCATGTTGTTGTATTCTTGAAGATTGAATGATTAAGTTAATTTGAACATTGAAAAATGCCTTAATAATTCACTTACTATGAAATAGAGAAAGTATTTTAACTTGATTTCTTCGCTCTTATTATTTCTCAAGTCGATGATTTATCGAAAATAATTTCTCCTACACACCGCCAACGGAAACCCCACGCGTGCCGGTGTGAGATTAGTGGGTATTTAATTAATATTTTTTTCTAAACAAAAAAGTAACCGAACCAAACCTTTAATAAGTCCGGGTCGGCGGCAATTGTCCTAACTTCCCTCAATACGAAAAAGGGCAAAGCAGAGCAGCTAGGGTTTATGCAATTACAGATACTCTCGGCCTTCAATTTCTCCGGTATTTGTCAATGTTTTTGTTAGGGTTTCTTCTTTCCCAATCTAGGGTTTAGTTGAAAATCTGCAAAGCCACAGGTAAAAGAGAATTTAGGGTTTAGTTGAACATAATCTATTATTGATTTGCAGGTATATTCCTAGTGTTAGAGAAAGAATAGGAACCAAATGGATTATGATGTAGCTGAACAAAACGTTGCCGTTTACGGCGATAACCCAGAAGAGCAGGAAAGGAACGGTGGTAGTGCAGGCAATGAATTAAAGCATTCAAACGATGATTCTTTTGCAGGGTTAGTTTGTAGTTTAGTAGTTTTGTAGTAGTTTTTAGTTTGGGTCTTTAGGTTTTAGATTATGGAAAATTACCCCTCCTCCTGCCTGAGGCGAATGCTGAAATTATTGTAACTGCTGGTTTTGCTTGTTGATAGAAAGCTTTTCGTTGGAGGCATTGCTTGGGAGACCGGAGAAGGTACTGATGATGTTAATATTTTATACTGCTAAGTTGTACTTATTTCCGATTTTAATGTCCCTTAAAGGCTCTATTTTGATGGGCTGTTTTAACGTATACTACTTGTATAAAGATGTGGGGTTGTATTGGACAAGTATTATAGGTTTTCGTTTACATATGGATCAATGCTGTAGTTACTATCTGTTGTTTTTGTTACTATCTGCTATCACTGAGTTGGACTATATTTTTCTTAGCTGAGGGTTTACTGGAAACAACCTCTTTACCTCCGAGCTAAGTCTGGTATACTCTACACTCCCCAGACCCCACTTTGTGGGACTACACAGCTGTGTTCCTCTTGTTGTATTTATATATGGATCAACTATAATTTTGAAGACAAACGTTAGTTGATTTCCTAGTATCTGTCTAGTAGTTCTGCTTGTTCATTTAGAATTTTGGTTCTGATATTCTGGAGATTTTGGTTCATCTTACATGGTTGTTATTATTTTAACCATGAGATGAAAATTTAAAATTTGGGGTTTTCCTTTCATATTTTATTTCTTGAGAGTATTTTCTTGCCCAACAATATAAAATGTTGGACTATTTGGAATCTTAGATCTCATTATCATCTTTGCTTAGTGATTTATTCAGTGAAGCCATGCTCACACATTTAGCTCCATCACCGGGTGTAGTTCCCTGGTATGAATTTGGTGTGCCTTGGTTCTTTTAATTTATCCAATAGAAACTTCTTTCTGAATCCATGACACAAGCTGGTATTCCAGGGAGGACCCCCGCTGGTGTGAATTACTTTCTTTTTTCATCATATACTCGTCAGAATGGAGTTCCATAGAATCACTACACAGGGGCGGGGGTGGTCAACTATGCAAGAGAGGTGCGAGTGCAGTTCGATCTTGTGGTGTGTTCTTGAGTACCTCTGCAGGATAGACCTCAAAAACAAACAGTAACATCATACCTAACGCAATCCCACAAGTGGGGTTTCAGGAGGGTGGTGTATACGCAAACCGTGCCCCTAAATTGTGAAGATAGAGAGGTGTTTCCGGAGACCCTTGGCTCAAGTAAAGCAATTCAAAGCAAGTTTGAAAAGGAAATACAGTAGTGTAGAGGATAGACCTCTACAGAGAAGTAGATAAAGCTGAATTCTTTGAGTCATATGCTTCTTTGACATTAAAATTCTTCTTTGTTTTAGTTTTCTTGGAACAATTTGCGAGTTAATTATTACTTATTCTCTTGTCTTTGTCTGCTTTGGTTAATCCTGATATTCTTAAACAGACAAATGCTTATATTGTTATAGTATCATGTATGAATGCACTTCCAAATAGTTTATGTTAGTTGATGTATATGTATCCAGTTTGTCTTTACTTTGTACTCTTGTATCCTACTCTCAGCTTTGTACATGTTATTTTTCCAGAATCTTTTAGGAAGTATTTCAGCAGGTTTGGAGAGATAGCAGATTGTGTAATAATGATGGATAAGGTCTCTGGAAGGCCACGGGGATTCGGATTTGTAACATTTGCAGACCCAGAAGTTGCAAATAAGGTTTTAGAGGAAGACCACGTCATAGATGGTAGAACGGTAGGGTTTTTTGCATGGGAGTATCTTGTACTTTCATGTTCCCTTTGGTTTATTATCTTCCTTTATGGAAGTTTATGCATTTCGTAAGTATAATACAATTTGTGGACCAGGTGGAAGTGAAGAGGACAGTACCTAAGGAGGACATGCAAGTTAAAGGAGCTCCAAAAACAAAGAAAATTTTTGTCGGCGGTCTTCCAGTTTCTTTAACTGAAGGTATAATTAAAAACGAGTTCTAATATCTATGATCTAAAAGAGATGTTTTAATAAAGTGATTCGTTGTAGATGACTTGAAGGAATATTTTTCTTCTTATGGCCATGTTGTGGAGCACCAAATCATGCTGGATCGTGAGACTGGTCGATCCCGAGGCTTTGGCTTCGTGACTTTTGCTAGTGAAAATGCTGTTGAAGAAGTTTTAAACAGTGGCCGTATGCATGAAATCCATGGCAAACAAGTAAGTCATGCAGGGTCTTCGTGCTAATCATAATTGTTTTTATCTCTCTGGTGCTTATTTGAAATGAAATTTATACAGCTCTTTGGTATTTTGATATTTTCAGGTTGAAATTAAGAAGGCTGAGCCAAAAAGAGCTGGTGCTGAACATGCAAGTGAGAGCAGGCAGCATCGTGGTGGGAGTGGTTCGAGATCGTATAATGGCTTTGGTGGATCTGAAGGAGGGTATGTGGCCGGATATGGTAGAGGGTCGTATGGTGGATATGGCGGATATGGTGGCGGTGGTGGATATGGTGGTTATGGAAACATTGGAGGAAGTTATGGCGGGGGTGGTGCAGGATATTTCGCTGGCTATGGTGGATATGGTTATGGATTTGGGTTTAGTGGGCCTATGTATGGGGCAGCTGGATACGGTGGCGCTAGCTATGGTGCTCCTGGTAGCTATGGTGGTCCTGCTGGGTATGCTGGCGGTAGAGGATATACAAGCGGTGATGATGGTAGCTGGTATGGTGGTTCTAAAGGCTCTTCATCTTTCAATGCTAAAGGGTATGACTCTGGTGGCAGCACTGGAGGTGCTAAAGCATATGGTAATGGTGCTGCTGCAGGCGGAAGGTTTCACCCTTACCGGAATTGAGACCTTCCTGACTAGTCTAATGTTGCAATTGTTTTGTTGACTACTCTTGGCTGGCTCAACTAGATGTAAAATCTTTGCTACTGTGTTTTTCTTTGTGGTGGTTGTTGATTCAGTTAGATGTAATCTGCTTATTTTTTGAGTAAACCATCTGTAGATTGTATTAGCATACTGGTCAGAGTCTCTTGGCTCAAGTTATTTTACCCGTTCTGTTTTAAGGTAGGGGAAAAAGTTACAAACTTTGTAGTACTAGTCTGAAATTTGGATACGGTTGCTTCTGCGTACTGGGGCTCTATTGGCTAGCTGTTACATTAGAGATGTACCATAGATTCCAAAATGTTTTGTCATTTTATTGGAAATTTCCGAAGTTGGAGTTAAGATGGTTTTGAAATAGTTTTCAAATGAAGTTGAAATTGGAATTTTCTTGTTCAGACAATGATATGTTGAAAAATATTTAGGTAGAAGTTTGTTTCGTGAGGAAGTGTAGGGGTTGTTTGTTAATTTGTTAAAGAGTTGATATTAGTAATAGAAAATATTCTTTTATGAACGTGACGCACCTTTTCAGAAATCAATAAATAGGAATGCATTTTATTTAAAGTGTAATAATCTACGCAATGATTGACATTGAAACTTGATACATATTATTTCATTTCATGCATTATATCTAGAACATTGAGTATTTATAATTGAAACTATTAATAATTATTTAATTTTGATTTTGAGAATGGAGATTTTTTATGCATTGTTTAATAATTTTGAAAGCTGTGTATGTATGTATTATTTTTATTGAAGGTAAAATACTAGAATGAGAAACATATGTATAAAGTATTCTTGATTTTAGAACTTGAATAATTAAATTAAAATAAATATTTTTTAAATAAAAATCAACTAATACAAAATAAAAGGACGAAAGTGTGCCAATAAAAAAGTGAATAAGTAAAAGTTTACCCCCTTCATTTCATAACAAGTTATTGAGAAAAATAAATAAAGATATTTTTTCATTTTTACTGATATATCATTATCAATGCACATCTAAATTTTAAAAAAAATTCCAACACAGTAAAAACTAGTTCAATAATTCACTCACGGAGGGAGTATGTTACAAGTGAGCAGCAAAAGCATATTATTAATGGTTAAACCCAATTGCAGTTTCGAAATCCTATCCACTTCATCATCTCCAACAGCATCGGCATGGCAATGTGCTCCACATTTTGTCCTCGCCTATCCACTCATCTTAATTCCAAATCCTTTTCCCTTTTCCCACTCAAAACTCGCTTCTTTGTTTCCATCAAGGCCTTCTCTGCTCCCAAAGGTACCTGCACTGCATTCTCTCTTTTTTACCTTTTCTAAAATTGTTCACCATTGAGTTCCAGAAATTTTGTTATTGATGTCCCTGCTTAACTGCTTTCTTTTTTTTTTTTTTTTTTTTTTCTGGCGTAAAAATGTTTATGTGGCTGTCAGTTTGATATCTCTCGACTGTGAACATGAGGAGTGCTCTCTTATTGCTTGGAATTGTGATTTATGTTGTACATTGATCACCAATACTTTGAATTCTGGCTGTACTGTGATTATATAGCATTCTAAGTAATTGATGTTGAATAGGAACAGTTTTGGTGGTTCTGAAGTCTGAACAAATGAATTTCGATGTTAATCTCTTTCGTTACCTGTCTTGAGCTGGGGGTCTATCGGAAACAGCCTCTCTACCTCATTTCTGAGGTAGAAGTACGGTCTGCGCACACTCTGTAGAAACTGGAAAGACTTTAGGACTTGCATATATCTGAAGCAACACCACCACCATACGCAGTGTACTCACACAAGTGGTGGTGTCTGGGGAGAGTAGAGTGTGCACGCAAACCTTATCCCTACCTTGGGAGGTAGAGAGACTATTTCAAATAGATCTTCGGCTCAAGGAAAAGCATATAAAAGTAGATCGAAAAAGAAACAACAAGTGAAAGAATCATGTCAAAATACTAAGCATGACAAAGCTTGCAGATATCTTAAGCAGTGATATGTAAAAGTTGAACGGCAACATGTTGGACCATATGATGAGCTTTTTCTGTTGATTTTTCAGGGCTCCATGGTATTAATCTATTGTGCAAAATGTTAAGTTTTTGCAATTTTACAGTACTGCAATGTATGTTTTAGCACCATCAGCTAGCAGCAATAGAAATTTTCAAGGGATTTCTCTTGATCCGCGCACCTGAAAGCAAGAAGAAAATATTCTGGCAGGGCATGACATCACATGAAAATTGAAATAGGATGAAATTATTGATTATTGAAAACCTGATTTCCTTTTTTAAGGTGTCATTTTGCATTGAGTTACAGATATCTCTTCGATGCTATTTCACAACTGACTTCATATTAGCTGTTTAGTTTGTCTGACAAAGTTGTAGTTTGTCTGCAGCTGATGATCTTCCATCAAGCATTGGCTTTCTAGGTCTTGGAATTATGGGCACGCCGATGGCACAAAATCTCTTAAAAGCAGGGCATGTTCCAATTATTACTTGATAGTCATATTTAATGAATTTCAATAAGCTTTAATATCACTTTGTGAACTTCCTAAATCAGTGGACAGCGTGTAGTTAACTTCATATTCATCATTGTTGTCATTCTTTGTTAACAGCTGAGTTGTGAGTCCCCTAAACTGTTGATCTTTCAGCAGTACACATTATTAATACCAGTGACGTGCAGTCTGACATGTGGTCTTTTCTGGAGCAAAGAGACATGATTTTGTATACTTAAACATCTCTTTTTCTGAATAAATCGAATTTCAATCTCTTACAGTTTTATTGTGTTTGTTCTCATGCTGCAGATGTGACGTGACAGTGTGGAATAGGACCAAGAGCAAATGTGAACCCCTTATTTCCTTGGGTGCAAAGTAAGTATCTGCCAATTTTGGTTTATGCTGCATACTTAATTTGTTTGTGTTGGCATCCAGAAATTGCGGGCTTAAACTTGTAGATAACCCAATAGTGTACTCAATGATATTCTATGATAATCATTAACAGTCAAAAAATGAAAAATCTATGCAAATTCTTGTATGGTCTCGTATGAGATCACTTAAAAGTTTTCTCGACTGTTGTTACTGCTTGTACTTAAGGATGATCTGCATTTCAAAGTAACTTGAGGTGCTTTTCTGCAGATACAAGTCCTCCCCTGAGGAGGTTGCAGCATCTTGTGATGTCACATTTGCCATGCTTGCAGACCCTGAGAGTGCAGTGAGTTTTGAGTTTATTGAAGTGCAATTTCTCGTCTTTCTGTATATTAGACATGTCTAGTTAGCATCTAGAAAGTATTACCTTATTTTTCCAGGCTGATGTTGCTTGTGGACAAAATGGAGCTGCAAAAGGAATGGGTCCAGGAAAAGGGTATGATTTACTTCTCCCCCACTGAAAATTTCAGGGTTCGGACTTTATAATTGTTCTTTTAGAACTGAGTGACTGGTACAGAATTCTAGTTAGTTACTGTTAGTTATACGATTGAGTTTGGAAGTGATTCTTGTCAAGAAGTGCAGCAAATGCTTTGTGGGTTTTGTTAATTTGAAAATGAATTTTCTTCCTGCTGCTTATTATGTTAGATATCTGTCTTGGTTATATCTGGAAACATGAGGTTTATGATTGTTCATGATGCAAGAAATTGTAATGAACAGAAATGCAAAGTTGCCATCCTTTAGGAGGAACTAATTTTAAGTTACACCTTTATGGCAGACTTTAAGTCAAACTTTTTTATAATCTGAATTTTCAATTTAGTAGTATTGATAATCTTATTTCAGTTTTCTCAAGCTGTCATATGTGAAACTGGTGACTACATCAGTCTTATTATTTAAGAATGTTGTTAGAGGAGATATTACCTTTTCTGAACGCAAGTTTCTTTGGGTTGCTTTTTATGGCTCTTTCATACAGCTCGCTGAATTTCATTAATTTGCAGTTATGTAGATGTCTCAACAGTTGATGTTGAAACGTCTAAACTGATCTGTGAACATATTAGAGCTACTGGAGCTCATTTTTTGGAGGTGACTATTTCCCTCGTTGTTATGTATTCTGCATACGAAAGCTATACTTCCAGTTTTAGGAGCCCAACTTTCCACCAGGCCAAAGAAAAACCAAACAACAAAATATTGTCTTGTGTGTGCTACCATGTTGACTAATTTTCCATATTTCTTCCATTTTCTCAAACAGGCTCCAGTATCAGGATCCAAGAAGCCAGCAGAAGATGGACAGCTAATATTTCTCACTGCAGGTGAAGCTTTTCCCTTCAATGTATTTGAGTCATTGGCTATGAAATATGCACTGGGTAGATACTGTTACATGTTTTTAATAGTAAACTTTGCTTGTTGTTACACTTTTAAATTCTTTGTATACAATATATGCTCCATATCTAATTGCTTCTGTCTTTGTTTTTCTGTTTGTCTTGAAGAAGAAAGAGTAAACAAGACAGCTCAATGATTTCTAAAAAAATGAGGCAATTCTCTCTAAAACTAACCTCTGATATCCAAAACCACCTTCTGGTCATATAACAAATATGCTACTAAAACAAATGAAAAAGATCTCAATTAAGGAAAATCTTGTTAAGTTGGAAAACAGAGTTAAAGCAGAAAAGAGATAAAAATGAAATAACAGGCATCTGAATGTTTCATATGTAAAGCGATTGGTGAAGAGATGTGGCTAAGCTTTGGCCAATCATATGTAAAGCGATTGGTGAAGAGATGTGGCTAAGCTTTGTTTCAAACGTATCTGTGGTGATAATTGATTATGATTTGTGATTTCAATTAGAAGAAAACACACCATAACATATGTAAATAGATTGGGTTATACATCTCCAAGGGATGGGGCTAACTGAGAGTAGTGTATAAACCTATGGGCATACTTACATTGTGATTTATAAGTCTAAATATAGATGCAACGCCTAACACTCTCACCCCATTCCGCCATCACCCAGAGAAGGTGAACCCTGCACCGAGGACTGAATTTTTAACTCATAATCTTGTGAGATAACTCTTAGTTCACATTTTATGAAATGGTTCTAGTTTTAGAAAAAGAAAAAAAACAGGGTTGTTACTGTAAACTTAGAAGCATGAGGACTGATGTCTTACAAATTTAGGACATTAGCAATCGCCCTTTCATTTATAATTTAGTTTGTATTGCTTGAACTTTGTTTATAGGAGAACCCATTTTTGACAAACAATTGACTTTTAATTTGTTCACGTGATACTTAAACTATGAAATATAGCCACAGGCAATGCATGTATCTCTCTAATTTCGACAAAAGCTATTTAGTCAATTTCTTGAGACTATCACAGAAAAAGAATTAAATTAAAACCACGGATGCAAACTTTTCAGGTGACAGCGTATTGTATGAAAAAGCTGCTCCACTACTGGATATCATGGGGAAGGTCTCATTTTGCTTCTTCACTGAGTGTGATGCAATTCTTTCCATCTTCTAATGTTTTTTCCTCTTTTTCTCAGTCAAGATTTTACCTTGGTGAAGTTGGTAATGGGGCTGCAATGAAACTTGTTGTCAATATGGTTATGGGAAGGTGGTGATTTGAATCCATTTTCATCTCTGCATGGTTTTGTTCTATCTAACTAAAACTAATGTCAACATTTCTTTCACTAAAAAATTTGCAGTATGATGGCCTCATTTTCCGAAGGAATAGTTCTTAGCGAGAAGGTTGGACTTGATCCAAGTGTATTAGTGGAGGTATTTCCTAATAACTCAAATAGCTTATTTTTGAGGTTGGCCCCTTGTGAATATGATTTCAGGCGGGGCTGGGGTAGGCCGAAGAAATACTGGAGAGAGGTGATTAGGTGGGACATAGAGCAGTTACAGCTTACTGAGGACATGACCCTAGATAGATGACCCTAGATAGGAAGATCTGGAGGACGCGAATTAGGATAGAAGGCTAGTGCCAGTTTGTGTCGTTAGTGTAGGGTATTACTTGATAGGTGTATTATTCTTGTTATTCCACCTTGTTTCATGCTTTATTATGAATTTGTTTACTATTCCTTGTGGGTGTCGTATTTATGTTATGTCATCTTGTTCCATGCTTTATTACGGATTTGTTTATTATTCCTTGTCTTGAGCCGGGGGTTTATCGGAAACAGCCTTTCTACTTCTCCGAAGGTAGTGGTATGGATTGCGTACATCTTACCTTCCCCAGACCTCACTATGCGGGAATACACTGGGTTTGTTGTTGTTGTTGCCCCTTATGAATATGCTTCTTGTATCACTTTTATCTTCTTAATGTCTTATAAACTATGTTGCACGATTTCTGTTTTTGCCTAGTCACAAGTAACTCGTCTAATGAAGTGAACAATATAATTATCTTTATGAGAAGGCAAGTAACTAATATAACTAGAAGCATGTCTGTGCTCTTCAGGGTTTCTGAACTGGATTTCTGTCGGATTGTAATTGTTGGTAGCATCCAAAATAATTATATTTTTGGGTTTCTAAGGATGAATGGAATTCCACATCGATTGACGTTGCTGAGAGTTTACCTTTATTATTGGGATACGATTAGGCCAGCAGTAAATGCAAAAAGAAAACAAAGGGGAGAGTATGGAAAAGTTAAAGCGATGCCTGCTTAGTGATAAGTCTGCATTGCCTTAAAAATAGCTTCTCCTGTTTCCGGACAATGCACGGTGTGAAAAAGATTTAAAATAGATAATTGTGGCCGAGGAGAAGTAAAATAAGAAAATACATAAGATGAATCCTTAATTGACTTGCTGATGTGAAATAAGCTCATCCTCATTTGAGTTTCAAGTGGCCACAAATTTATGCTGGGTATAGACTTGCCGCCTTTTCATTTGCCTCTCTCCTGCAAGGAGAACTTCGTTCTCTCAATAATGACTTCTTAAACAGATTTCCTAGTATAAGATCTCTCACAGGGTGTACTGAACCTAGAAATATGTCTAATATATGTTGCTATTTTTTGTTCCATGGTTTATGCACAGGTGATCTCTCAGGGTGCTATTAGTGCTCCAATGTACGCCGTTAAAGGTCCTTCAATGGTTAAATCTTCGTATCCAACAGCATTCCCTCTGAAGCATCAGCAAAAGGTTTTCTTAACCCTTCCTGAAATGTTTAGTATATGCTAACTTAAACTTCGTCTTCTAACCAAAATAATGCTTGTGTCACAGGATCTTCGTCTAGCTCTGGGGTTAGCAGAATCTGTTTCACAACCCATTCCAATTGCTGCAGCAACTAATGAACTCTACAAGGTCGCGAAATCTCACGGACTGAGTGACCAAGACTTCTCTGCAGTAATTGAAGCACTGAAAGTGAAATTGCAACAGTAAACATAAATAAACGCAATCTTTGCTGGTAAGCTCGTGCGCAATATATATCCACCCACCATGACATGGTAAATCATTAGGTTCGTTCTTTGTTAACCCATTTCAAAGGGTTTTACATGTATACCTCCTTTCACATTTTTTTTTTTTGAAAATCTCTTTGATATTTGTTGAAACAACGTGAATGGTCTTTAATTTGAATTGGTAAGCATAGCCTTACGAGGAGACAATTCGTTAATTATGTCCTTCTATTTTCATTTGCATTTTAGCACTTTGTATTCATTTAAACATTATTATTACTGTTGTCTTATTATTATAGTGGCATCATATTCATTCATCTATCTGGTTTAAGCACATGTATGATATTATAACTGGTATGGTCTCTGATGCCTTTCCCCATACCTGGCCTCACATCCCCAAAAGAGAAGAATAAAGAAAGGGGGTTGGTGAAGTTATCATGTATGCTTGTCGTGGATACCCGGCACCTCCTTAAACTAATTGAGCCATGCTAAAGCCGATTCGAACATCATGATTAATAAGAAAAAAAAAAATATTATTATACATAATAAAGAACGGAGGAACGAATAAGAAAACAAATCCCTTGGGGGCTGTGGCAGGGTTAACATGGTTGAAACAGCAAGGATCTATTTGGTTTTAAAAAATTAAAAACTAGATGGTTTCAATGGATTAAACATAGCTCAATTTCTATATATTTTTCTCCAAATATTCTGATTCCGTCATTTATCCACGTTATATCTACTTATTTTGAAGTTAAATAAGTAATGAATTCAGAAGCTGTATAAAATTATAGCTGTCGGCCCAGCCCACCCGGGCTTTGAGTTTAATGGGATGGGCCAAAAAAAACACCAAGCCCACAACATTATTCTGTGGGCTGCAGGCCTCACGAGTCAGCCCACTTTTTTTAAAAATAATATTTTATAATTCAATTTTAGAATATTAATAAATATAAATATTATTAAATAATATTACATAGTGTTAATACTTGTTAATCAAGTCTCCAATGCTCCCAAAAATACTTCTAATAGTGAAATTAAATAATTTTTGACATGATATCTTTCGAACTAATTAAGAATAGTGTAAGCAATTTAAATAGTTGCATGTATTTGACGTACGGGCTAGCCCAACCATATTGCTCAAGCCACATGGGTCACAGGCTTATACGGGTCAGGCTAAAAAACTATGTTCTTAAATAGACGGTAAAAACTGAAGTTCAACTTCATCAAATTACCAATTGAGTAGGACCGACCCGATGAACCTGACCCATATTGACGGCTCTATATAAAATAATTACTAATCACAATTCACAAGTAAAACATAAAGTTTGAAAAGTCCATGGATCGTTGATTGGGAAAATATCGAATAAGAAGATCTGATTGCCAGATGGAAAGTGGTTATTTTACAGCTAAACGATCAAATCAAACTTTGACATATGAATTTACAATTGAAATGAAATGGTGGGTCTCAGTATTTAATTTCAAACGTACCAAAAGATAAAGAGTAATAAAAGCACATGAATAGTCATAGTGTCACATTTTTCTTAAATTCATCCAAAAAATGTTACGTACTCTGTTTGTGTTATAGTTTGATTTGACGCAAAAGTTAACAGAGAAAGAAATATGTTATGAAATTTATGATCTAAAATAAATCTAAGATGTTTGTGTGATGTAAATCAGTCTATTAAGGATAAAATGAATATTTTAAAGTTAAGTTACTACCTAAATATAGAAATGTATCCTCTTTTTTGTAGACTAATTAAAAAGGAAATTGAGTCATATATTGGGACAAAGGGGGGCATCTTTATATAATTAAAAAGAATTCAACTTTTGTTATTAAACAAGAAAGAATAAAGAAAAAGAGTGAAAGAATAGAGAGAGTAATTCTTATTTCTCTTGAGATATTATAAGATTGAGATTACAATGAAAATACTCTTACTTTCTGACTAAAAGACAGATACTTCAAATCCTGATAGATATCAACTAGATTTTGATAAATATTCACTATAATGTAAATATATTTATAACACTCCACCTTGAATGTCGAGATAGATAACGTGTTTAGCTAAAATCTTACTAGAAAAAATCCAGTGAAAAAAAATCTAGTGATGAAAAAAGAGTACACATCTCTAACGATACGCATTTCGATTGCCTCATTAAAAATTTTACAAGGAAAACTCAGTGGGACAAAACCTTGAAAGGAAAAAAGAATACAACGCGTATTAATTCCCCCTAATGAGAACATCCTTGAACCTTTGCATCCCGATCTTGTGCACCATTTTTTTGAAAGTTGTAATTGGAGAAGATTTGGTGAATAAATCAGTCATATTGTCACTTGAACGAATCTGTTGCACGTTAATATCACCATTCTTTTGTAGCTCATGTATGTAGAAAAACTTTGATAAAGTGTATTTCGTTTTATTTCCTTTTATAAATCCTCCCTTAAGATGTGCTATGCATGCTGCAATATCTCTGTATAAAACTGTGGGCACATTGTCACATTTCAAACCACATTTTTCTCGAATGAGATGTACGCTTCATGAATAACTATTATCTCATCATGGTTCAATAAAGTGGCTAGATACATTATTTTGTATATCTCCAAGATATGACAGTGTCCCCATATGTGAACACATTACATGTTTGAGACCGAGATTTATGCGGGTTAAATAAGTACCCAACATCAGCATGACCAACAAGATCGAAACTACAATCTTTAGATTAAAATAAACTCGTGTATTTTATCTCATTTTGATGTCTCCTAGTAGAAGCAGAAATATTTCTTGCTTAACAAATTAACTGAAAAAACTGAAAAGGCTATATCAGACCTTGTAGTATTTGCAAGATACACTAGTGCAACACTTGCACTAGGATATGGTACTTCATAACCAATTCAATTCAATATATTTTTCATGGTAGCAAACAATTTATTGTTTGTGAAAACTCTCCAAGAGTTCCAATGATACTCAAATCATCAAATTATCTCTTATGAGGATAATAAAAAGTTTCCCTGAAACTTTATATGCTTCAGGCATTTTGAATTCTTTAGGAATTTTCATATGGATTTTTGTCAAGTAACAATATCCGACATGTCAAGTGTGACATCTTCAAGTGTCTGAACTGCAAATCAAATAAGTTTTACGCTTACTAAAATCCATCCTTTCAGGTCACTTGATAAATGTTTCTGTGTCAGCATGCTTAAATAAACGTAGAATTCGGATCCTCGTAATCTTTTACAATATTGCGCCAATATTATATCAAAGATATCATTGATGATATATCATTTCGTATCGGTTCACAGTATGACATAATATTTTGAGATCTCATCACTTCATTATTTTTAGGTACCTGAACCTCTTATAAAGTTTCATAAAGTGTTATGTCGTAGGTTCTTCAAGAGCACATTGCCTTCTTATTATGATTATTTGTTCTTTATCCTTTCCAAGGATTATTTTATTTGGAACCGATTGGTCTACCACGCTTCACGCTTGCACAGATTTTGTTCTTTATGAACACAAAATAGGAAACTTACAGCTTAAATATGAGATACATTCGGCATTTGACTAGAATTATCTTTTGAACAAGGATCTGATAATAATTCCTAATATATTTCATAGTTGTTTATGATCTTCCCCTTATGTTAGAAAAACTAACATACATCCTCCATCTTTGTGCATCATGATATATTCATTAATCGTATACCGCATATTAAAACTATTAGATGGAATAGTTCATTCCTGACCTTGAACCAATCGAGAGGAAAGGAATAATCATAATTTATTGGTCTAATATATATAAGTGCAATTGTATGCAACATATCAAATTTCAGACCAACACATGAAGCTTTGTTTTCATTAGTAATGGTTTGGTTATTTACCGAAGGCATTCAATGCCAAACCATCATCATCAAGATGAGTTGTCTTGATTACACAATCTGAAAGTTATGCTCTTAATTAACTCAATTTTATTAAGCAAACAACTCTATGAATGTTAAACTGCAGGTTGACAATGAATGTACATGTGATCATTTTATTGATGCATCTTTTCAAGATATCACATGATAGGTGAACAGACCCATATTGACCTTTTATACTTTCCAGATTTAAGGGATTCAATCCCAACATTAGTTGGTCCAACCAACTTATCATGAGAACAAGCAAATAAACAATTCTTGAAGAATCTTCTATTTCTTCAACATATGTCTAATACTCAATATGAAAATTTTTGAGATGTAGCAATCGACAATCGTTTATGTCAATTTATGAACTTTTATACTAGAAAACTCCAAGTTTACCATGACACGCGTCTTTTTACTTCAGTAAATTTCAGATTTACTATGACATGAATAAATTTTCAAATTTACTACTTCAGAAGTAGATTTCAAAATAACTCTTCTCAATTATTTTGCCTCTTTCGGAGGTGAGTTATGATACCACCGCAATCAAGTGCATGTTCGTATTGAAACAATTGAAATTCTCATTCTCCAGGAATGGAATATAATCGTGCCTTAAGTCTATGAAATTATGATAGTCTATAATCTCTTTCAAAATACTGTTAATTTAAGAGCAAATCGAGGTGTGCATATAATGTAGAGAATTTTTCTCTTAACATACCTTTCGGGGTATATCATCCATTGCTACAACATTCACTTCAAGAATAGAGCAATTCGTCATCTTTCAGACCTATCATATATTGCTACCACATTTACTTCTTGGAATGAAGCATATTCAATGGGACAGATTCATGTTTTTTTTTATCAAAAACTAATTATTTTGCCTTAATCATCATTATATTATCAATATGGTGCATTGAGATTCAAACTCAACGTCTTATCTATATAAAGACGTCTTAGGCATAAATTGATGGGAGCTGAACCTAACATCTTATTTTCATGATGCATGCATTCATATCGTGCTTTTGGGAGGATGACCATCTTCAAGTGGTCGAATGTTTCTTTTAGGCTATTCCACAAAACAAGTGAATCCTTGGTAGTAAGGTATTCAATTTTCGAAATTTCGTCAAGATGACACAAGAAAATCATAGTCTTAGCACGATTTTGATGAGATACTGTATTTTTTTTCTTTATGGCATTTCCAAGACCCAAAACATCTAAGTGAATTTCAACATTCAATAATAGGTAGTTCTTGCTCGAGGCAACAAACTCATATTTTGTAAGATTATTAGCAATATGAAAAGAAAGAAAATGATACCTTAGTCTTCAAATTTGAGACGGCAGAGTCTCGTGCTGATAACGTGTTATTAAACAAGAAAGAATAAAGAAAAAAAGTAGAGAGAATAGAGAGAGTAATTCTTATTTCTATTATAAGATTGAGATTACAAAGAACAAAATTCCTCTATTTATAGGGGAAAATACTCCTACTTTCACAGATACTTTAAATCCTGATAGATATCAACTAGATCTTGATAGATCTTGACAGACATTCACTATAATATAAATACATTTATACTAACTTTAACTTTTTTCAGCCTCAATGAAATAATTTCTAGTAACACAAGTAATTTTGATTTATTTTTTATATTAAATATATATATTTTAAAAGTCTTTCTTTTGGTTTTTAAATTTTATTTCAGGTTAAATAATGACACATGAATTGGGACAAAGAAAATAGTACTCCGTAGCTAATAATGGTGAGATCCAAAGGACAAGGAAAGCTATCTTGTAGCTAATAAAGGAATTTGTAGTACTAAGGAGTATTGTATTACTGTAAGATCTATTTTCATACAAAATGAATGGTCCCTTTTTATTTTTATTTTTGTAGATGGAAGATATGTCCTTTTCTCATGGAGAGATCCAAATATTACAAATTAGTTTCTCCCTCCGTTCCAAATTATTTATCTCAAATTTTTTAATTTGATATTCTATTTTAATTGTCTTTTTTCATTAATCAAGATAAGATAATTTTTTTCCATGTTTTACCTTTTGTATTAATTTTTTTTTAAAATTAAATTGTAAACATCATTTAATAGGAATACTCTGATAAACCAGAGATATTATTAATTATTTTTCTTAATTAATGTATCATCTTAATTTAGGACGAATAATTTGGAATGAAAGAAGTATACATAAGAGCAGTTTTCTCTGGTAGGCATGACTTTGGAATTTCAGAATGTGAACCGCATTAAAATATAGTATTTGAAGTTAGGTTAAAATAGAGTACTTTGAAAATTAAAACTGTATATGTACGTTGCATCTCTCTTGAAAATCTTTTTTTACTAACAAGTTTTAAAATTTAAAAACTCGATTTCAAGTATTGATTAGAATATATAACCCAAAAAAAAAAAAAAGTTTAAAAAATGAATCAATAAATAAATACTCTTTAATGACATACATTTGATGTAATAGGAACACGTAGAAGTGTTATAAATGTGTAAGATAACTTTATTCTATTTTTATTTTAATGTCAGTCCATATTGATGCTTGGATTCCTTTTCCAGCTGATCTCTTTCTTTATAGTCCAAAATACCAAAACAATACGCAATCCTTTAAAGAAATTTTACCGAATGTACACTAAATACTTTTATATTATCAATATTTTTCAATTGTATTAAAACTATTTCCCTTTCCCAAATTAAAAATTCTAGTTACTATGGTACTAATCCTATTTTAACTTTTTCATACTTGATCATGATACTAACAAACTATTTCGCCTTTTCATATCCAAATTACTCCTTTATTTTCATATCAATTTTTCTTTTTAATATTCACACTATTCAATTCAAAAGTAATAGTACACCCAACTTTTAATAATTATGGGTAAGTCAAATTAACTTTATCTGACCGGGTAATTAGCGTACCAATTGCACCTAAGACAGCGTTGAAATAAAGTAGAGAGTTGAATCATAAACATAATAATAGTACTGTTTTTGTTGTTGATTAATTAATTAAGGGAGGGAAGAATTATGTAGACAATGTCATTTACATTACATAATTCAAAGTTTAAGTATCATTAATCCAAAAAGTGGGCCCCTAGAAAACAATATTCGCAATTGCAGGAGGCCACGTTGCCAATTAACTTATACATCGTCTGTTTATAATATTTGTCTCCCTGTCAATTCACGCTCTTCCGTACCGCGTGTCACCCACGTTGCCTGTTTCAAATATCATCGCCCCGCCCCCCCTCCGCCACGATATTATCGAAGAATTAGGCCCCATTTGATCATGAAAATCAATTTTTTTTAGTTAGAATTGGAATTGAATTTGAAATTGTGTTTGTTCATAAACATAAATTGGAGTTGTTTTTGAAATTGTGTTAGAAATAGGAATGAAAAAAGTGAAATATGTTTGTCATTTTTCACCTTTTTAAATTGTATTTAAAATTCTCATGGTCAAAATTACTATTTCACCAAAGTGAAATAATTTTATGAAAAAAATTAAAATTAATTATATTTTATATTTGATTTAAAGTATTAACTAATTTCATAATTATTTTATTCCATCATTTTAAAATAATGAAACTATCATCACATATAATAATGGAATAAGATAATCAATCACATAATTTCTTTTTCAATTTATGAGATAATCTTGCTTAATCCATCGATCTGTCATTCCAAACAATCCCCAAATAGCTAGAACAACTTTCTAAAATAGAGTATATTAATTGAAGAAGAGCACGTTAGATTTTCTCCAAAGTGGTAAGCAGTAATACTTTCCACATTAATGATTCAAATTTACAAAAAAATGGACTAAATAGTACTCCCTCCATTTCATTTTAGTTGATCCTTTTATTAAAAATATTTTTTTCAATTTAGTTGTTCCTTTGATGAAATCAAGAGAATTTTATTACGTTTTTTCAATATTACCCTTAACATTAAATGATTAAATAATGTGTATTTACTTAAATTTATATTTTTAAAGCATAATTAATAAGACTAAATTTGATAAAATAAACCCCCTAATTAATATTTTCTTTACGGTGCATGTTCTTCATTTTACATATTTTTAAAAATGTATAGTTGCTCGTATATGCTATGAATTAAAGTTTAAATGAAATCAATTCTTTTTTATATAGAAAATTAAAATTCCATCTATGACATTATGTAACTATTAGTTTGAGATATTATTTTTTCAGAACAAATTCGATTATATGTAAATTTTAAATACTTTTTATAAAAATATAATCAAATACAACTTTAATTTTTCAAATAAATTAAATAATTCTCTCTCCATTCAATTTTATTTGCACCTTTTATTTTCTGTAAGTTAAATTGACTAATATAATTTTTTAAAATTAAAATATACGTATTTAAAAACTATATAAAAAATTATAAATTTATATATTATTTAAATTTAATTAAAATCCGGCCTTTCCACCCTAAAAATCAAAAGTAATGAGTTGCTAAAATTCAACCAAAAAAAGATGTGCTGTTAATTAGTTCGTGTAGCAAACGCGTTACCCCATTTGTGGGCTTTTACAGGCTTTCAAATTCATCACTGTTCCTTCTCTATTTTCCTTCCTCCATTTTCTCCCTCTTCTTCAAATTCATTTCTAGGGTTTTGAATTTCATCCTTTACCTGTAGTGTATCATTATCATCATCAAAAAAAAATAAAAAATAAAAAAATACAGAGAAAAATGACAACTTCTGCTGTGAAGAACAATTTCTTGCCACCAGGATTGGTATCAAATCTTCAAGAAGTTCTTCTTAATAGAAAGGGTGGTGGTGCTCAGAACGATAAAGATCAACAACCCAACCCTAAAGATGATGACCCGACTTCTTCCGGGTCGGTTCCTGATGCTGTTGACGATGCTGAGAATATGAAGCCAGTTGTGTTGGTTACTAATGCTGATGGGATTGAATCTCCTGGTCTTACTTGTCTTGTCCATGCTCTTGTCGGTCAGGGGCTTTGTAATGTTAATGTTTGCGCTCCCCAATCGTGAGTTTCTTTCCTTCTACCTATTTCTTTTTTTTTTTTTTTTCACAAATAAAACAGGAGCTTTGGTGCACGGGGCTGCCCTTTATTCATACGAGTTGTTTTGGCTGCGCTACTTGTACATAACCCTTAAAGCGATAGGAAAAAAAGAGAAAGATTAAGTCTTGTTTTTTTTTTTTTTAGTGTCGTTGGTTTTGAGATTCTGTGTTTTTCAGCTGATTTTTTGGTTGAAAGTTTGAAGTTTTGGACCATTGAGTCAGCCTTGCCAGTGCTTTATGGTTTGAGCTAGAAAGAAACATATAAGATTTTTTTCTTTTGTGTGTAAATTGTAATCTGTTACTGTAGAGGTAAATTCTAGAAGAAACCACAGCAATTACTTCGACTGACATTCACGGTGCTATGGCGTATGAAGTTTAGTGTATTTTGAAATTCTTTAGTGTGTGTTCAACTGACTTTGTGTTGATGTTTGAATGTGGACCATTGAGCTAGCTTTGCGAGTTTCTTCTGGTTTGAGCCAGAATGAAACATATCTGTGATTTCGAATGATCCTGAGGGTTCCTTTTTGCGATTAAATCATATCTGCTATTGCAGAGATAAATCGGTGGCAGGCCACTCTTTTACTCTTAAAGAAACCATTGCAGTTACTCCGACTGAAATTCACGGTGCTACTGCTTATGAAGTATCTGGTACGAACACACAATTACTGTTGGTTTATTCTGATTCTTTTATGTTGAAGAGTTTTCCAGGCGTACTAAAATTATCGTGTAGAACAGTTTGTATGTATAGAATTCTATACCATGTTTTAGCTTAACAGTGTTATCCTTCTTGGATTTGATCTGCTTTCAGGGACTCCCGTAGATTGTGTGTCGTTAGCCTTGTCTGGGGCACTCTTTTCCTGGTCGAAGCCGGTCCTGGTATTCTTAGGCACTTTTCTATTGTATATCGTTTTTCTAAAGAAAATGGATTTAGCATCGCTTACATTCAGACTTCTTCTGCCTTGGATGTTTAGGTAATAAGTGGAATCAACCGGGGTTCAAGTTGTGGCCATCAAATGTAAGTACCACAGTCTTTGTTATTAACTCTAAATTTAGTATGCATGTATTCCTGAAACTCTTTAGACACTAAGTCATTCAACCTGTGATTGAAAGTTTTTTGCACTTGTATTTCTTTTGTTTTTGCCTTCTTAGGAATCTGTGATTATGTGTATTACTTCACTGTCCAGGTTTTACTCAGGTGTTGTAGCTGGTGCTCGGGAGGCATTGTTTAACGGTGTTCCGTCCATATCGATATCACTTGACTGGTACTTACTTTTCTCTTTTGTTCAAGTGAGATTTCGTTCGATCTTCTTGTTCTTACTTAATAGTTTGTTTAATAATCTACTTTAGGAGGGATGATGCAAGTCAAGAAAGTGATTTCAAGGACGCCGTGGGTATTTGTTTACCATTGATAAATGCTGCCATCAGAGATATAGAAAAGGGAGCATTTCCTAAAAGTTGCTTGTTGCATATTGGAGTTCCGAAATCTCCTCTGACAAACAAGGTCTGTTATATGCTCCTCTATCGCAACTGCGCCTTCTTTGCAAAAATAAATCAAAAATTAAGTGAATGAAATTCATTGCTGTTGGCATCAATCCTGCCTTTTCATTTCTCAACGCAAGAATCTCAAATTTGTTTAACTTGTTTGAATTTTAGTTAGGAATTTCTCTTATTACTACTCTAATAGCCGTGAGATTTGGTTTGGAGGGGAATCTTTAGTGATTAAATGATATTTAGGGGTAAGCTACATAATATTTAGGGGTAAGCTACCTTGGAATTTTATTTTCTGTTAATTAAGTGTGATGATTCCACATAAAAGAAATAGTTTAAACTGTTATACACCACCTAATAGGCCATGGACAAGCCATAGAAAATTGTTGCTTAATATATCACACCTAGTCTTCTTATAGTGGGTTAGCCCCAAAATAGTCATTCTTGCATCAACTCCAATTTCCAGAAAGGGAAATGAAATCAGACATATTCCTTCAAATTGTAAGAAGTAAGAAAGAACATTTGATTTGTGATATGGTCGACTGACAATTGCATTACAGACAAGTCATCTTCTGCAATGGTTGCCAAAGCACATTTCCGTTTTTTCGCTAGTCCACCTATTGTTGAGATCAGGGCCACCGTTGTATTTGCTGATTGTATTTTCTTCATGAATCAAACAACAGATATATCATTTTGAGACCTTTACTTGACAGGGATTCAAATTGACCAAGCAAAGTCTCTGGAACTCTAAGCTTTGCTGGCAAGCTAAATCAACCACCAGAAATCTTGCTGCTGGACGTTTTCTTCCAAATCAGCAAAGCCTTGGAATGCAACTTGCACAGCTAGGTCGAGATGCTTCTGCGGCAGTGAGTAGATGACACTGTATCTGGCATAATTGCTCCTATACATAATGTTGTAATAGCCTAATAACTGTGTGGTGGTGAAAATAAGTTCGTAATAGACTGATCTTATGAATCTTTGGAGTAGAGAGTATATGGAGCTAAACAAATGATGTCCCAATTGCATATCGTTAAGTTACAGATATAGAAGATTATGAATTAAATTATCCTCTGTGCTTCATCTAAATCAAACTTGTAAAGAATTGAAATTATCATGTATGAGTTTAGAAGTATCAACCAATCAACAATGTCTTAATTCCACTGTATCAATACTCAGTTTAGCAGTACAACTTGTCCACCCAAAAGAGGAGTAAAAAATCAAAACTAAAAACAAGAAAGAACAATAGATATAGGATTGCAAGTTCTCAAGGGAGAAAGACTAGTTATTAGGAAGGTGGTCCAATAAGCAGTTTCAAGTTAGCTGAGTAGTATTTTCTGGACTTCTGGATGCCTCATCGCTTTGATTAAGACGTGTGTAGTAATTATTTGAAAAGTGTGATATGCGTTTGGAAAATGACTAGTGGCGATCCTGCTTGTCGAAGGGTGTCCTAGTCCTCAATCTCGTGTCGTTTCTCCTATCTTGGACATCACCAAACCTCTGCCTTATTTTTTCTCAGGGTGCTGCTCGCAAGTTAGCTACACAGAGAAAGAATATAGAGGTTGTTGAATCTGTTGGTATAGCAGGGAAATCTGATCCAGACAGGAAAGTCAAGTACTTCAGATTGGAGGTAAGACTGGTTTTTCTTTTTCCACCAACATATATCTGGCAGGCTGCTGTCCTCAATGAGTACAAAGTATCAGTTGGATTTTTGATTGAAACTGCAAATTGTAACATCGTAATCTCTCTCAATGGAAGTAATTTTTAATTTCTCTGCTAATGCTCTTTTCCATATATATATGCGATTTGTTTATGATTTTGATGATATAACATACTTCTACTGCTGACTCTTGAAATGCTGCAAAATTGTGGTCTATACGGCCAAATTGCACTAGCATTCCTTTTGCTACACCTTCTCATCTTTGCGTTTGCTCTCCCTCCCCTACCCAACCCCTGCCTTTCCTTTTCTTATAATTTGGTACCAACCAGGCTGAATTTGTTCTCTTATCAGTTTTGTTGGTTGTTGCCAATGCAGTTGCTTGACAAGAAGCAGGAAGAGGAAGACGAGGATTTAGATTTTAGAGCTCTCGAAAATGGATTTGTAAGCTCATTTATGCTAATCCTTGATATTATTTTCTTTCTTCTACATGGCACTTGGGGGTATTCTGTTCCAAACTGGAAAGTCTTTGTCTGCTTAAAGGATGAGAATTCATAGAGCGTTCCGTATCATAGTGTTCTTACGGTTCTCTGCCCTTGTTTAGGACCACCTACACTATATTTGAACTTACCTTGTTTGTTTAGGACCAGCTTAGACTATGAAATCCACTACTTCTCTCAGATGCTCTTGACCGGTGTGTCTTTTGTGCTCTTTCAGGTGGCGGTCACTCCAGTGTCTCTTGTGATGCATGTGGAAACAGATGTTCATGCAGCTGCATCGGAGTGGATTTCTTCTGCACTAGAAGCGGAACAATGAGAGATGAAGCCAATGTTCAGTATTGTTTGTTGTACATCTTTAGATGACTTTGTTCTCAGGTCATGTTGCAAAATTTACGCGGGCCATATTTGTGATGTCTCAATTATTTATTTGTTGCTGTTTATTTCATTCAACCTTTTGATTTTGTGTCCCGTGAAAGCTAATGCTTCCTCTGTTGATTAAAAAGGCCAGCATGTTGTACAAGTGCCATACTTTTTTGCTTGGTACCACAAAATTGTGTTTTAGGTTGTTTTTTGTTGGGGGAAATTGTGTTGTTAGGCAGGATGGTCAAATCCTTATTTTCACCTTGTAAACTGGAAATAGCGTCAGATGAAATATAGCGGAATGCCGTTGTCTGTTTATAATGCAGTTGATTGTCTGCTTTCTTTGTAGCCTCTTATTATTCAATTTTCAACAGCTGGGAGTTGGAGAAATTGAAAAATGGGAATACTGGAAAATAACTTGAGTTCCATGGTCTCAAAACATTGGTTAGATTTGAGAGGTGACCTCTGAGGTCTATAAGACTGAAAGACTTGATTCTCTTGTTGATACATTCGAGTCATTCATACTTTCGCTTTAGCAAATTGTTTCGGGACTTGCTGTTGATTAATAGATATATATATTGTGATTATGGTGTTAGTCATGGTTTGCCAAATATTATTTGCCCAGTTTTCACCAGGCAATGTTGCAACTGAGAGTACGCTTCGAAATCCCTAGGGGCGCTTATAGTGTACCCTTTCTTCTTCCTTTATCTATGTGATGAAAAGATGGTGAGGAACCAATCTCTTCTAAACTATTATCCAGATGCAACAACTTTATAACGTGTTGCTTTGCACTGTTCAACAACTTCGACGTGGCCTTAGATAGTAAGGTACGGAGGTTGAAGATTAGGGTAGCCGACTTGGAGGTAGAAAGACTGTTTCGGATAAACACTAAATTCAAGTCAAAACAGAAGGCCAATGCATTTGTTTCAAATAATACTTGTACGCATCTGAACTGGGATTGTGGAAGGACTAAGAAATCAAAGGTACAGGTTCAATCATCTTTTTTCAGAATTGCATGTTAAGTACTTTCATGTTTGAGGGGTCAACCCAATATATACGACTTAAAAAGATAATGTCCTTTGATAGAATTATCTGCACTTACCAATTCGAAATATAATAGAGAGGACTTGGTCCAGTAGATAGTTTAAAAGTTGTCCACTGTCCAATCCTCCTTTTATATGACGGTGTTTGACCGAGCACTAATTTTTTTAAAAGAAATTGAATAGTGACTTTTAGCATTAGACGTGCCATAACATTTTTGTGGCTAAAAAACTTTAAGATAAATTGCGGAGGGTAAACTTATGTCATTTTTTTGAAACAAATTATAAGTGAATAATGGCACTTAAAATAAACAGATGGATGTGCTGATCTTCTAATTAATTAGCATAATAGGTAATTATAACAAAAATCGAGAAATTCTTTTTTTACAAAAACTAGTACACTCAAATTGATTAGGAAATTTAGGAGGTAGACACAAACCATAAGAATTTTTTTTTCTATATTTGCTGATATATTTTCATGAAATTTTGTTCTTTCTGATGCTACCAAACACAATTTCTTTGTTTTAAAACTTTTTTTGGGACAAGGAAAATGAAAAAAAGACGAAAATTCTTCTGAACCAAACACTACTACAATTAATAATAAAACCTTTCGTTGATTGACAGACATATATTCTTAATGAAGACGTGTAAAAAAAATAAATTAGCAAATGTAGAAATTGGAGATTTACGTTAAATTAGAAGTTAAGAAAAAAAAGAAAAAAATACTCAAAATTTAAAAATTTATGGGAATAGAAAAAATTTCCCAAGATGGACAATGGTCCCCTTAGTATCTACAAATGGCTTGGCTCTAAATAAAATTTTCAATTCGGTATTTTGACTATCAGAGATTAGGAAAAAACATTTTATTTCTTTCATCTCATATTAGCTAGTTGTCAATATTACTAAAAATATCTGTTTCAAAATACTTGTCAATTTACAAAATCAAAATAAAATTAATTAATTCTTTTTTCCATTTTGCTCTTAAATTAAATAATTATTTTGAAAGTAAACAATATTGATTACATTGGAAAGAGTTGAGAGTAGATTAGTAAAAACAATTCTTATGAATAATTTCGTAAAGGAAATGTGGTAATTGGTACGGATGGGGAGCACAATTTTAACCGCACTAGCACTTAAATTGGAACTTGCTATTAAGAAAATAAAAGCCAGTTCGGCACACTAAGTTTGGGTTAGGGAGGACTCAGATCACAAGGATCTATTGTACACAACATTATCTTATATTTCTGTAAGGGGCTATTTTCAAGGCTTGAACTTATAACCTCTTGATCACATGACAATAACTTTACTAGTTATTCGAAGACTGCCGTTCAACTCAATTCACCTACAACTATATTCTTATTATATGTAACTTTGTTAAAGTGACAAGACTGTAGATAGAATATTAATTCTATTTTGGGTATTACATTGTTTGTACTAACATTTATGTTGTATTTAGTCTTTTAATTAACTTATATATATACTAGTTATGTAAAGAGGTTTTACACCAGCAGTGTATTCATCTGTATAATATGTAATCTACCTCTTAATCTTTTTCTCCATTCTCCTTTTGTAAACATTCTTTTTTTCCTCTCAAATTCTGTATCCATTTAAAATGTATCACATAAATTAAGACAAAAAAAAAAATTAAAAAGAAATATTGGAAGACATAAAAATTAACTACTTATAATATTGATGTCATAAGTACTTATTGTTACAGAAAGAGCAGTACTTCACTACTTAAGGGAACAAAAGAACTGCATAAAAAGCCATAGATGCAATTAAAGTTCTAAGTACTTTTATCTTTGCAAATTAAAATGATAGCTGCACAATAATAATATGAAACTAATTCCTTCATCATAAAAATTCCCTTAATTCCCTGATATTCTTGAAATAGAAAATAAAAAGCTTACCATCTTCTTCATCATGATCATTATAAATGTCAACATATGTATGTCTCTATGAATCCCAAGTTGTAGGGAGGTTGCTACTAGGGTTCATCATAAATTGACTGCATGAAAGTGCTGACAATGATGATGAACCTGATGCTGAAGATTTAGATGAAGATGGTGATGATGACATGTGTACGGATTCTATCTGCTTCATTTCATGGACGACTCGGTGCACATTATTATTGTTATGTGGATTCATAGTATAACCAGTCGGGATGGTACATGGGAGACTGCTGATCGCCATTGAGTGAATGTATTGTGACGCAACAGGAGTTGATTCTAGAATGCCACCTTCATTCCCCTTTATCGTTTCAGAAAGCTTGGGCAACAGCAAAGGCGCCTGTTGAAGACACGATTAAGTAATTAGAAGCGTTGAAAATGAGATGGTCGCACTTGACACGGTATCAGAGCAAGAGACCTGACTGAACATGTTTGAAAATGTAATTTAGTATAAGTATATGCTTTCTAACAACTTAAATTTTCAGATAGTATACGTACCATCATTAAATCTTGATGAATTTTGATATCCGCGTTTGTTGAATCCATGAAGTTCTCCCCATTAGTACAATTCAAAGAAATGTTGGAGGTGAACATGGAATTGGAATTGTCTTGTTTAATAACACTAGGGTTATATTCAAGATCATGTTGAAGATGATGAGGATAATTGAAATTAAACCATGTTGGATCATTTGACATTGAGTCAAATGACATAGGAAGGGAATAGGGCACAACTTGATTGATTAAATTTAAATCCCCATTAGGAATATTAATCATTTGGTCAAGTTGTTGAATTAGGGGAGATGAGTTATTTGTACTTGACATGAAACTATTAGTAATAGGAACATTGGGGTTATTGAATGAGTAGGAATTATCAAAAGAGGGATTAGGGTTTGGATTAGCAATGAGATTATTATTATTAGGAAAGATGATGGAGAGATCAGAGAATGTTCCATGTGAAAGCTGGAGCTTCTTCTTGATGCTCGAATTCCAAAAATTCTTCACTTCGTTGTCTGTTCTTCCAGGTAAATGCTTTGCTATTTGTGCCCACCTACAAAACCGAAAATGTCCTTTTGCATGAAAATAATCATATAGACATCAATCTTTTTGTCAAAAAATTACACCCTCTATTGAAAAATTATGTTTTATAGACCAGGACACCTCTTTTAATGTATTTATTATTTTGACTCCTTTTAGTAAAAATTTCTATTTCGCTACGACGATAGATTAAATTAGTTAATATACCTGTTGCCAAGAATGCTATGGAGCTCAATGATAAGTGCTGCTTCTTGAGGTGAGAAACTCCCACGTTTCAAATCTGGTCTCAGATAATTTATCCACCTCAATCTGCAGCTTTTTCCACATCTCTGAAGTCCTGTGCCGTACAAAATAGAGGCGAATTCAAAATATAAACTTGAAATCAAAAATCGTCGTTAAAATTGAAACAAACAAACAAACAAATCTGGGCGTTTATTCTACATGCACATGTACACGAACAATACAAATGACGGAATAAACGAGGTGAACTCAAGATATAAACTTGATAAGTTCAACCTTTAAGATTTTTTAAGACACGTCGATATATATAGAAATTTCTAGTTTTTTCTTTTTTTTATTGTTTTGTATCGAAAATACTAAATTGAACCCATTGGGCGGAGAAAGAAGAGAATTTTTTTTTTCTTTTTCCCAATCAATTTTATTCCTGATGACTATCTCGATCTCTCAAAAAACCAATTCTTTACGATATAAAAGAAGAAAATAAATAAATAAATAAATAAATAAATAAAAGCAACTAACCTGCAAGCTTAGGGACAGAGCTCCAACAACCATGACCATAAGTAGTAATGTACTTGATGAGTTTTTCATCTTCTTCAGGAGACCATAACCCTCTCTTTACTTTTTGTTTGCTACAACATGTATGATGCCCCATTTCTTCTTCTTCTTTTTTTTTTTTTTTCTACTAAATGCAGGTAAACAAGCAGTGAAGTACTGTAACTCTAACAGATTCCACTAACAAACAACAAACACAGAGAATGCAGCTGGCACAATTCTTTTTATTTTCTGATCATTCCAGAAAAAAAAAAAAATTAATAGGAGAAGAGTGCTCATGATGGGTTTTTTATTTCAATGGAAATTAATTCCATGACATAAGAGTTTGTGTGGAAAGACAAGTGGAGGGACTCAATGTCTTATAGTAGGGTGATGTGAACTGAGGACTAAATACTATAGATTGACAATGATAACTTTAATTTAACACTCATGTGTATAAATTTATATGACAGAGTTGAAATTTAGAGAGTTAATCATATTTTTATTTTAATTATAGCTAATTATTTAAAGTTGTTAGTTATTGTAGTTTATAGTATTTTTTTTAGATACTCCTAGTTTGTAAGCAAATAATTTGAGTCGCTCTATTTATTTTTACTTGTCTATTTTAGACTTTGCAAGCCACTTATGAAATAATGATCAGTATGAATTTTACCACAATATCTATATTAATTGACGTATAGCTTAATCTTGAAAAATGATTTGAAGAATAAGTAGTTAATTTTGAAGATAAAATAAAAAAATTAATTCTATTTTTTTGATATGTTAAGAATAAAAATCTATTTTTAATATACGGAACTAGTAAAAGTGAGCGGTGGGAAATTCTAGAAAACCTAGTGCTTCTATGTACAATTTACGAGCCAGAATTTAAAATTTTTAATAGTATCACGTAAATTAAAATACTAGGAGGAACAATTTTTTGGTTCTTCTTGCAAGAGTTCCGTACATGAACATAATTATCCGTATACTGTAAGAAATTTTTCATATTATTGGTGTAATTAATTAGGGGCGGAGTTATAATAGTAGTTGCAGATCTGATAAATTCAATAATTTTGACATAAATTTTATAATTATATTAAAATAAATTATTTAATAGCAAAAAAAAATATAATTCATAAATTAATAAATATTATTAATTGCTTTTTAAATAGTTTAGTTTTGTGAATGTTTTCGTATCAGTGCATACTGACATAGAATCTTAAAGGTTGTATGGTTCACGAATTAAGTTATTTCAAGATTATAGTTATGATATTATAATTTTTGAACTAATTCGTAGGTGAGATACAGCAATATCAAGTTTGATGGGATAATGTGGGATATCCATATTTAAATTAAATTTTGCTTGATTAATGGTGGAGATAAATATACATATTCAGCCAAACAAAAATTTTAAATTTACAAAACTTAAATATAACTCCTAACTTAATCATGAATATCTCATATTATTATCTGATGCACTTTCCTTGTTAATCTATGCTGCAAAAATTACCCCTCTTTATATTTAAAAATATTTTGAATTTTACTTTTTATAAAATAATTTATAGTCATATAAATATTAATAATTTCTTTTTGAATTCAAGTAATAATATATTAATTACAGTGTAATGGATTTCTTATATCATCGGTAATCGATATAATCAAGGATGGAGTTATCAAAGGCGGAGTTATAATGATAGTTGCAGATTTTGCAGATCGAGTAACTTTGACTCAAGTTTTGGAGTTATATTAGAAATTCATTGAATACGTTTCATATTAATTACTGAATTATTTATAGTTACAAATTTTGCAGATCCGAGTAACTTTAACTCATAATTTATAATTATATTAGAAATTCACTGAACACATTCTATATAGCAAAAATAAATTATTCAAAATTTATAAACTAAAGATCTAGCTCATATAATATAAATTGTTATTTTGTTCCTTTATTTATGAAAGTCAATTTGAATAAATTTCAGAGCTAAATTGTATGAGATTAATTTAATCTTTTATATTTATAATTTAAAATTTTGAAAGCTATACAAAAAATACTAATATAAGTTACAATCCTTCTCATATAAGTTCATGTGGTTTGACCTTGAAAAAGTAAAATATGATAAGCAAAACTGAACAAAGTTAGTATAACATGAAGGAAAATATTTTATTTGATAAACTCAAATAATACTCCTGACAATTTCCTTACATCAAATATGCGACAAAGCACCCCTATTTATAATATTAAAAAGAGAAAAAACATCTTTTCTCCCCTGAACTTGTCCTTCCAACTCATTTTAACACTTAAACTTAACTTTCGTTTATTTACCCTCTTAACATCTTTAAAGTGTATTTATTTCTATATACACTTTAAAGATGTTAAGGGGGTAAATAAACGGAAGTTAAAGTTTAAGTGCTAAAGTGAGTTGGAGGACAAGTTCTCTATTAAAAATTTCTTTCTATATGAACTAGGACAAACAAACCTGAATACTAATTAGACATGAATTAAAACAATATCAAAAATTAAATTCTAAACAATTAAGGATGGCTACTCCAACTTTGAATTGTTATTTTCAACATTCTCCCTTAATTCAAAGTTGTATACTCTCACCCTTTCTTGTCGCCATTGTTGTTGTATGTTGTTCTATTGGAGCACTTCTCTTCAATTTTTAATTTCTTGTTTGTGTTGAAGGATATCTTTCAAATTTTTAATTGTTGATGCATTTCGTCATCAATCTTCAATATGTTGAAGCATTTCGTTTTAATCTTTTAATTTTTGAAGCATTTCACAACAATCTTCAATTGTCAAACCATCATCAACGTTCAATTGTTGGAGCGCTTCTCTTCAGCTTTCAATATTTTTTTTCTTAGTTGTGCTGGAGTACTTCTCTCCAACTTTCAATAGTTGAAACATTACTTTTTAACATCCTATAATTTTTTCTTAATTGTGTTGGAGCCTTCTCTTCAACTTTCAATAGTTAAAGCATCTCTCTTCAACATTATATTGTTGGATAACCTCTCTTCAACTCTCGTTGATGCACTTTGTCACCAACATTCAGTTTTATTGATTCATCTTATGATTAATTTTTAATTTTTTTTATCACTTTTCTCTGACCTGATATTTTGTCTGTACATCAGCCAGACGAGTGGTATATATGGTTTATAGTCGCTTGTTGGCAGCAGAATTTTTTTATTCTCTATCGAAAATGTAGAAGCTCTGATACCAATTTGAAGGAAAATATTTATTCAATAAATTCAAATATATTGTAATTAAGTTATTTTATGGATGTTCACATACTATACTACACATACTACACATACCATTGTAACATGTAAAGAAGTTATTTCTTTTATGGATATCATTCACATACTACACTTATTACACATACTATTGCCTATAAAAGGCATTTCATACTACATTGTAAGACACACTAAAAATAAAATAAAAGCATATTCTTATATCTATACATCTCTTTCTCCTTCCTTTTCATTTTAGTTTATTATAATGTATTTATTCTCAACACATTATCAGCACGAAATTCCTTATAAGGTACGTATTTATAATGTAATTATTTATTTTCAAATTCTAAACACACACAAAAAAAATTATAAATTGCTAAAGGAAATCAACTTTTGATAATAATCTATTAATCGTAACTTGAGTTTGTGGCACTGGATATTACCGGAAAGAATTATTTATCATGGGTCTTTGATGCTGAAATTCACCTTGACGCTAGAGGTCTTGGGGATACTATTAAACAAGAAAATAACACATCTAGTCAAGATAAGGCAAAAATTATGATTTTTCTTCGTCATCATCTCCATGAAGGATTAAAAACTGAATATTTAACTGTGAACGATTCACTCGAATTATGGACCAACTTGAAGGACCGATATCACCACTTAAAATTAACGGTATTATCGAAAGCTAAATAAAACTGGATACACCTTCGATTTCAAGATTTTAAAATCGTAGTTGAGTATAATTCTGCTATTCATAAAGTAAGTTCAATATTAAGATTACGTGGAGAAACCATCACTGATGAGGACTTACTAAAGAAAACTTTTTTCACTTTTCATGCTTCTAATGTATTGCTACAACAGCAATATCGTGAAAAAGGATTTAAAAAATATTCTGAATTGATGACATGTCTACTTGTGGTAGAGCAGGATAATACTTTGTTAATGAAAAATCATGAAGCTCGTCCCACTGGATCCGCTCCATTCCTTAAAGCAAATGTTGTAGCAACGCATGATCATCCTGAAATAAGGTAAAATTATTATCGCGGTAGTGGTCGAGGCCATGGTAGTGGACATGGGCAAGCATGAAATAATTATCGTCATAATGGTGGAAATAGATAGGAGAATAATAAAGGTTCTCAAAATAATCCTTCAAAGGGTAAAGTTAATATTTGTCATCGACGTGGTATGAAAGGACATTTGGCACGTGCTTGTTGTACGCCTGATCATTTTGCCAAACTTTATCAAGCTCCCCTTAAAAGAAAAGAAAATGATGTGGATGCACACTTGATCTTTCTAGGTGATGATGATGAAGCAACTCCATCAAATACTTATAATAATAATGAGGTAAACCTTGCTTACAAAGATGATGACTTTAAAGGACTCTCAGATATTTACCCATTTGAAAGCTGAAGATTTTTATGAGGATATTGATTGAAGAATTGATTACCTTATTGGAAAATAATTTATAAAGAAAGTTATGCATTCTTTTGTTTGCAATTAAGTTTTTTTGTTTTATTAAAATACTGCGTATTTCTAATTTCTAAATTTCTAATGCAATTTCTTATGTTAGTTTTTCAAATTTCTTAAAGTATGCTTTTTTATTGAAGAATATAAAAATTCTCCAATCATCAGTTGGATCCAAAATCAGTTACGATGATATATGTCTTATAGATAGTGCTACCACACATACTATTTTAAAAGATAAGAAATATTTCTTTTATTTGGTGATGGAAAAAGCCAATGTTAATATTATATCTGGTAGTACGTACAAGATTAATTGAAGGCTCCGAAAAAGCTAACTTATTGCTTTTCGGAGGAATAAATTTGATAATTGATGAAGCATTATATTGTAGTAAGTCTCAAAGAAATTTATTAAGTCTCAAAGACATTCGCCAAAATGGCTATCATATTGAAACTACAAATGATAAAAAAATTGAATATCTTTATATTACTACAATAATGTTGGGTAACACATATATACTTGAAAAATTATACCAGTGGTGGATCCACCTTGTAATCAGGGAGTTCATCCGAACTCCCATTGACGAAAAATCATACTATATTTACACGTTCAAATATATTTTTACGTATATATAGTAGATGTTGAACTCCTTTCAACTAGTCCATATGTTTACTTCTGAACCCCCTCAATGAAAATCTTGGCTCCGCCACTGTTATCCGCTCTTTTTTCCAACTTATACTACACATATATTAACACTGTCGAAACACATGACATAGTAACTCAGAAGTTTACTAATTCAAATAATTTTATTATTTGGCATGACCGGTTGGGCCATCCCAGTTCTAATATGGTGCACAAAATAATTGAGAATTTATATGAACACTCATTGAAGAACCAAAAAATTTTTCAATTTAAAGAATTCTCTTGTACTGCATGTTCTCAAGGCAAATTAATTACTGGACCATCAATAATTAAAGTGGGAATTGAATCCCCTGCATTTCTGAAACATATACAGGGTGATATATATAGACCCATTCACCCTTCATGTGGACCATTTAGGTATTATATGATTTTAATAGATGCATCTACAAGATGGTCACATGTGTGTTTATTATCAACTCGTAGTTTGGCATTTGCGAGATTATTTGCTCAAATAATAAAGTTAAGAGCACAATTTTCAGATTATACAATAAAGATAATTCGTCTTGATAATGCGGGTGAATTTACATTCCAGGCTTTTAATAATTATTGTGCATCAACTGAAATAACAATTGAACATCCGGTTGTACACGTTCATACTCAAAATGGTCTAGCAAAATCATTGATGAAACATCTCCAATTAATCGCTAGACCAATGCTTATGAGAACAAAAATTTTCATTTCGATATGGGGTCATGCTATTTTACATGCAACAAGTCTCGTTCGGATAAGGCCCACAAGTTATCAAGAGTAAAATATTTTCATCTAAGAGTTTCTGAATGTGCGGTATATCTTCTAATTGCTCCACCACAACGCATAAAAATGAATCCTCAAAGAAGGTTAAGAATATATGTTGGATATGAATCTCATTCTATTATAAAATATTTGGAACTTATGACTGGAGATTTATTTACAACAATATTTGTTGATTGTCATTTTGATGAAACAACATATCCAACATTAGGGGGAGAAAATAAGCAGTTGAAAAGGGAAATAGATTGGAATGCATTATCATTATCTCACTTAGATGTTTATACAAATAAATGTGAACTAGAAGTTCAAAAGATAATTCATTTGCAAAACATTGCAAATCAACTATCAGATATATTCACTGACCAATCAAGAATTATAAAATCTCACATTCCAGCTGTTAATGCTCCCATTCGATTTGATGTCCGGTAGAACAATTGACTATTGTAAATGAGTCTAAACCACACTTAAAATGTGGTAGACCAATCAATTCAAAAGATAAAAATTCTTAAAAAAGAAGAGGAGCAAATGATCAAACTAATCATAATATGGAGGAAACTACTCAAGAAGAGCAACAAGACATAACAATTGATAAAACCTCAGAAGAGGTTCAGGTACCTGAAAATAATGAAAATAGAGAGACCTGAAGGTATAAAGCCAGCGGGGTACAAATGCATTTTTTTGCGAAAACAAAATGAGAAAAATAAAATCGTAAGATATAAAGCACGACTTGTGGCACAAAAATTTTCGCAAAGACCTGGGATTGATTATATGGAGACGTATTCTCCGGTGGTGGATGCAATCACTTTCACGTATCTCATTAATTTGGAAGTTCATGAAAAACTTGATATACATCTGACGGACACCGTCACAACCTGTTTATATGACTCATTAGACAGTGATATTTATATTAAAATTCTTGAAGGATTCAAAATTCCTGATGCATATAAAAATTCTCGAGAAAATTGTTCAATCAAGCTTCAGAAATCCTTATATGGATTAAGACAATCAGGACGCATGTAGTATAATTGCCTTAGCGAATACCTATTAGAAAAAAGGTACAAAAGTGACCCAACCTGTCCTTGTGTCTTTATTAAAAGGTCTGGATCTGAATTTATCATAATAGCTGATTATGTTGATGACTTTAATATCATTGGAGCTTCTGAAGAGCTTCTAAAGACAGTAGAATGTTTGAAAAGGAAATTTGAAATGAAAGACCTCGAAAAGACAAAATTTTGTCTTGATATACAAATTGAACATTTTACGAATGAAATCTTTGTCGATCAATCCACATGTACTGAAAATATTTTAAAGAGATTTTATATGGATAAAACACATTCATTAAGTACCCCGATGGTTGTGAGATCACTTGATATTAATAAAGATCCATTTCGACCTAATGAAAATGATGAAGAGCTTATTGGTGCTGAAATATCATATCTTAGTGCAATTGGGACATTAATGTATCTTGCTAGTAATTCACGATCAGATATATCTTTTGCTGTAAATTTATTAGCAAGATTTAGTTCTTCCCTGACACAGAGACATTGGAATGACATTAAGCATATACTTAGATATCTTCGAGGAACTATTGATATGAGACTATTTTACTCAAATGAGTATGATTCACAATTAATTGGTTATGCAGATGTAGGATATTTGTCTGACCCACATAAAGGTCGATCCCAGACAGATTATTGTTTACATGTGGAGGTACAACTATATCATGGCGTTCAACAAAACAAACTATGATTGCTACATCTTCAAATCATGCAGAGATAATAGTCATTCATGAAGCAAGTTGAGAATGCGTTTGGTTGAGGTCAATAACTCAACATATCCAAGAAACATGTGGCCTTACTTGAAAAAAGAATATTCCAATAATATTATATGAAGACAATAACGCCGCATGCATAGCTCAATTAAGAGGATGATACATCAAAGGAGACAGAACAAAACACATTTCACCAAAATTATTCTTTACTCATGATCTTCAAAAGACGGGTGAAATAGATGTTCAACAAGTTCGTTTACGCGATAATCTAGCAGATATGTTCACTAAAACATTGTCAACATCAACCTTTGAGAACTTGAGATACAAGATTGGGATGTGTCGTCTCCTAGATATTAAGTGATGTTTTGACCAGGGGGAGTAAATACGTGTTGCACTCTTTTTTTTCCTTAACCAAGGTTTTATCCCACTGAATTTTCCTGGTAAGATTTTTAATGAGGCAATAAACAATGCGTATTACAAACAACTATGTATTTCCTTTAGAATTTTTTTTTACATCAACATCTAAGGGAGAGTATTGTAAATAAGTTATTTTGTGGATGTTCACATACTATACTACACATACTATTGTAGCATGTAAAAAAGTTATTTCTTTTGTAGATATCATTCACATACTACACTTATTACACATAGAGGCGAAGCCAGGATTTCAACTAAGGGGGTTCAATATTCGAAGAAAACCTAACCGAAGGGGGTTCAACACCTTCTATAAATAAATAAAAATACTTTTAACCATGTATAAATAGTGTATTTTTTCGTCGAAGGGGATTCGGCCGAACCCCCTAACAAGGCCTGACTCCGCCCCTAATTACACATACTATTACATATAAAAGACATTTCATACTACATTATAAGGCGCACCAAAAAGGAAAATAAAATCATATTCTTATATCTATACATTTCTCTCTCTTGCCTTTTCATTTTAGTTTATTATAGTGTATTTATTCTCAACAAAATAATACTTTCTTACAATTCTCCTTATTTTCTTACTCTCCTTACATAAAAAAGGTGACAGAGCAACCTTATTTATAATTCTAAAAGTCAAATTAAATTAGAATTAAAAACTTTATTTCTATATGAACAAGGATAAACAAATTTTAATTCTAACTACACATAAATTAAAATAATATCAAAAATTAAATTTTAAACAATTAAGTATTTCTTCTCCAACTGTGAGTTATTATTTTCAATAAAATATCAATCATTTATTTGTGATTACTAATAAATACTTTTTACTTTTTAATTAATTTGATTTGTAAATATTTCTTGTGTGTTGTAGTGTGTATGGGAGCTGGGCAAGAAGCACGAGTCATCCATGCAGAAAGTAGTAGGTCCCACGTGGTTTTACCAGGGTCCCACTTAGGACTTATTAACCCAACCAGAATTTGACACCTGTTCCTATTTTTTTTTATATATAAAAGTTGAACTATTTTGGATTTTGCTCTCCATCAGTCCATTGGAGCCACTCAATACCACTTCTGTTTTTTTTGTTTTTCGAGGTCCATGGCCGGCAGTCGTGAAACTAATCAACGGCTGGCAGTCGTGAGATTAATCCTCCGTTTCTATTGTTAGTGCACTAAGCGGTAGAAAATTGATCACAGAGTTCATTCCATTCACCAGAGATGGGGATCAAACCCCCAACTTCTTACTTAAGCAATAAGATACTGAACCACCACACCAACCTTTATGGTTCGCTTCTGTTTTTACCAGTACTATACTCCATAAAACTATTTTACTACTTTTTTTTCATCCATTTTATGTATTGCCATTTGACCGGATATAGAGTTTAAAAAATAAATAATGACTTTATAAAATTTATAATTATCCCTCTTAAAGTTTACCTTTTAATTGTTTTTTCTTATAATGTGAAAACTGCTAAGAACAAAATGGGGATGATGCGATCAAATAGTTGTCAAATAAGGAAAGATGATATTTTTCTTGGGACGGACAACAAAGAAAATGACGACACATAAAATAAAATAGAGGGAGTATATTTTTTCTTTTTGTTGGTTACTTCATTGGTGTCCGATAGTATATATATTGAAGTTGAAGTCTTGAAATAACTTACAAAATTGAACTATGTTATTAGGAGGTTAGGGGTTCATGCCGTGAAAACACCCGTTTGCAAAAATGTAAGATGGGGTGTTGCGATAGACCCTTGTGGCTTGACTTTTTTTCAAACACTGCACATAGCGAAAAATTTAATGCACCTCTTTCGGAGTTCAAAATCAAAAACTCTCATTAAGATGCTTCATCACAAACATTGTTGGATCAAAACTAATCTATTGCATCTGCTGATTTTTCATGTTTTTGTCAGAACTTAGTTTAATTTGACATTTTTCAATTAATATTCATTGAAAATACAATATTTTTTCACGAATTCTAATAAAAATATACACGTGCTTATTTTGATGCTCATGACAAATTAAAGGCAATTTATATCGAAGGATTAACACAGCCTAAACTGATAAATATTGAAAAAAAAAAAGGATATGTTCATTAACAAAAATATTTCACATGATGTATGTGGTTTTTACATTTGATATATAACAAGGCTTAAAGAGACAAATTCATAAAGTATGTTGGACAATACATGTCATAGGTTTGATTGTGGCACTTTAAATCAAATTATTCTACCTTTAATGATATTTTAAAATTAATTTATCTTGCCATTTATGCCCCTTTTATGTATTTTATATAAAATCTTTCGTTCCATAAAATATATGTGAACTTAAAGTGTATGAATGGTGGATCAATACTAGACACGTTCTCTTAGGAAGGAGACATGAAAATGTTCTTTTTCTCACTCAACATATATATACATATTGTAATCTGATTAATTTTGAAATCACATATTGCAGAGTCCATATCTATAAGCAACACTTACAACATAATTTTTTCCATTCCAAATGCTTAAAGCTGAGATCTCTAATTAGGCTAAAGGAATTTCAACCACCCACAACAACCCAAAATGTACATGAAAATGTTATCATAGTATTATGTAGCACATTATGTAAACTATATTTTTCAAATCAATTAATTTGGTAATTAACATATCTAAATAAGCAGGTGGTCCATGTTGATTTATACCTACATATTTAGCCTGGTGAAGAGGATGCCATGTAGAGCCAAATTACCTTCATGACAGTGGGCCTAAAATGTCACTGATTTATACTTTCCTCAATTAATTTTTACTTGTTTACTAAACTAAAAATAAATATTTATTTTATGTATTCAATTTAGAAATAAAAAATAATGCCATTTTATAATTATTTTATCTTATTGTTAGGTATTATTCATTTCTTAAGATACTTAGATGGCTTATACAAATTCGGACTGATATGATAATATTATCATTTTATTTTTTATTATTTTTTAAAGGGTGTGTCAATCCAAATACGGTTAAATAATATGAATGGAAGGAGCAATATCTATTCGATCACGATCAAATATAATTTTTCTTCTTACGTTATCATTATCGCCCACTACTACTAGATTACTAATTTTCTACTAATGTCTTGTCAGAATTTGACTCGTCGATTAAGGATTTTCAATGAAAAATTTGTAGAAAACATTACCTGAGTAGTCAAATTTTATGATAGTGACTTAAGGAATTTTGACAATGTAAAGTCATTTAAAATAATAGATAACCGATCTTAATAAGTGAAATTAATTAGTAACCTAGCTAGCTAAAAAGACAAGTTAGACAATTAAATAGTATGTCACAACAAGTTGAAATAGGATGACCCCTCAAACTTTTACACTACTAGGGATCGTTTGGTAGCTGATTTAAAGGTGCAGGTAGTAAATCCTGCACAAGTAATATCACGTTTGTTGACTGGTCATTAGGAAGTAAGTTATTCATATATAAAATTAATATAATGTTTGATTTGAAATTAGAAACACTCATAACTAACACATATACTTTAAGTTATGAGAGAATCTAATCATATATATATATATTGGTTTTATTTTATGCACGATAGAAGGTGGAATAAGTAAATCTCGTGTATAACTGATAGCTGTACAAAATAATACGTGAATCTCCTTATAATAACTAGCCATTATACATGAATCTCCTTATAATAACTAGTCATTATATTAATACTTACGTAACCGTAACCAACTACCAAACGATTCCTTTTCAATGTTATTTGCCCATTTAATTTTTGGTTTGGACAAGTGGAGAATTGGATTAAATGTTAGAAAGGGAAGATTAATTAGTCATGAATCATGATTAGAGAAAGTAGTGCAGGAAATATTTAGTGCTAAGTATGCTTTCAAGAGTACAAAATGTCCACCCACACAACTTATGAGGAATAAAGTATTGCGTATTTGCGTACACATCACACTTTTCAAACCCTACTTATTGAATTATACTATATTTTTTTGTTGTTATTGAACGTTCACATGTCATTTTATTCTTATGACACCTTAAGTGGAATAAGAGATGGCCTTTCAATAATGTACGGGGTCGTTTGATAGGAGTGATAAGGATAATTAATTCGGGATTAATTTAGAAGAGGAGCTTAATTATTCCATGTTTGATTGAGATAAATTAAAATGTATGGTGACTCATGGGATTGTAGTGTTTTTCTTATCCCTCCTTGAGGATGAAATTAATAATCTCGAGATTAATAATTTCGAGATAACTTATTTGTCAATCAAACGAGCGCAGTAGGTGTAGGTCCTAATAATCTTTATGCCCACTGAGTGCTCAGTGGCACATTGGCATGCAATGATGACCTGAGGTATCTTTTTATTTTTAATTAGAAGTCACATGTTCGAGCCGTTGAAACGGAGAAATCTTATTAAATAGAACGTTTAGATCTTTTTAGGTGATATATCATGATGCAACACAGAGTGAATTGAGATCGAACAGCGGACATGAAAATTAAAGTGCAAAACTTAATATCTTGAAGGATCCATTCTAGAAGCACAAAGATTAAAAATCATATATTCGAATATAAAATTGATGTTGGTAGTACAATGATAATTACTAGTAATAATAAAATTATACTAAGAATGTTGTTGCAATATTAACGACGTGGTAGTGAAACTTACTAAAACGACGTCTCCTTAGGCTTAGAATTCTTCTACAAGTGCTCAAGTAGTACACAGAATTCTTCTAATCATGGAAAGTTGCTTCTACATACAAAACTCCACTTGCATTACGTGATTGGACAATAAATATATTTTATTATTACATCGCCATAATTTACTCAATATCGTTTGACTTGACACATAATTTAATAAAAATAAAAATAAAAATTCAAAATTAACCATCCAAAACAAATCTTAGATGAATTGAGAGAAGGAGTAATACAATTTGAGAAGGTCAGTCCATTAATTAATTATATAACTCTTTGAATTATTTGCAATTTCTAAGTTGAATCAAGCTTTCTAGAAGTTGAAATGGTTTGTCATTAGATGCATGTCAATTGTCACAAATGATTATTGAAACTGTTTGCTCTAAATTAAAGTAAATTCTTTTTCTACTATAAAATAAATCTTAAAAATAAGTAAATTATATGCTTATTACTTTTGAATTTGACAACGTAATCAAGAAATGTCAATGGGGCAGTGGGGACATAGAAAATCAATAAAGAAAAGATAAACGACGTCCTAAACAAATAATTATTTTATGAGAATTGTTTGTGTCTACAACACGTACTTAACGAAAGCACAATTGTCACAAAATTTAATATTTAATTGAATGCCATCAACATTAACAACAATTTACTTCATGCTTACATGAAGAATTAAGGAATATTCTGAGACCTACTATATATTACAGAATTGACCAACCACAAGTAATTTTATAATTGGTCTTTTGTTATTTCTTGGGAAGAGGGTCTATCGGAAATAGTCTTTTCTCCATTACAAGATAGCGATAAAATTTGTGTACATGTACACTATTCTCCCGAATTCCAGCTATGGAATTATATTGGCTTTGTTGTTGGTATATATTATTGTAATTGTAGTATTAGAAGCCAATATAGTGTTTAAGTTACGAGTTGAATAATTGATGTCTAAATCCTGAATCCACTATTGTTTAATACACACTCCATCCGTTATATATACTATACATAGATGCCCACATTTTCTTGATATAATAAAATTAATTTCATAAATACATTTTTCGAAACATTAAATTTATTATATTTAAAGGATGATATAATAAATTAACATTTTATTGATTATAAAATATATACTCTAAGCTTTGTAGAAAAATAGGGTTGGTGGGTTTGTTTTTTGTAATTATAAACAAATCCCAGATTCTTTTGCTAAAAATATGTTTTTTTGACTTTAGGTAGTTTTGTGTCTGTTGCATGACCCAGTGCACTCATAATCTGATAAATTGATAGTAAATCCCAATCAAATCATTCCTCCTACAATATTGTGACATCGAATGGAAAACTCCTACAAATATACATCAAAGTGAAAAGCAACACTTCAATATGTAACTTGCATTATCAACTTGTATGTAATTATTCAATTTTCTAACTAAAGATGAGACCTACTGCTTATAACTTTTATAATTTGCACTCCCATAATTAACGAGAATATATATAGGATACAATGTATCACTAATACTTATAGTTAAGTAGTACTAATGAATAATTATTATTATTATTTTTGATAATTGGTGTGAATTCAATTCTTATTAGTCATCATTTCCTTTTCCCATCTCCGATCTCCTTATGTAACGGGAGAAAGAATTATAACGTTCATAGTAGAATTGCTTTGTCGCGATCTCCACCAAATCATGATGTCATCGTATAATATAAATGTTCCTTAATTCCTCATTTATCAAAAACTTAGGAAGATCGTAGCTTTAAAACATCTTCCAATATACTTTTTCTTGCGCAAATCCAGATTAATATAAAACTTTAGTACTAAAAAATAAAATATAACTAACTCTCTCTCTTTTTTTTTCAATAGGATTCCCCCCTAGCCCTAAGGTAAGAGGGGGAAAAGGCTATAACATGAGTAGAATTCTAAAAAGAGGAATCAGTTTGATGAAATGGGATTGAATCATGTAGGCAATTTTGGAATATATCGAACAGCAGGAACAGCATTAATTGCTTAGATTTCCAATAACCGTCGTTGAAAATGAGCATTCAAACATACGGTTAATGGTAAAAACAATATAAAAAGATTTCAGAAAAAGCAAAGAAACAAATTGGACCTTATGTTTGAAATAGTCTTCTACTGCTTTTCAAGTCTTGCTTCCCTAAGCAAAAAATAAATAAATAAATAAAAAAGTATTGGTATTGAGAGAGTTAAAGACGTAGTCAAAATTTGAAGTTTATGAGTTCTGCATTTTATTATTTTTAAGTTATTGAGTTCTAAATTAGTAATCTTCACATGTTCAAGTGTGGGCCGACCAGAGGGTTAAAGTCTCATTTGCTTTGGAAGTCTGAATCTGAATGATTCAAACTTCAGACCATTAAGTGCATTTGTTTTTCATTAAGATTTTGCCTCTTAATAGGTCTGAATAAAGTCTTAATCGTTCAGATTTATGAAACTAAGTCTTAATCATTAAGAGGTATTCTTGTGTTGGATTTATATTTATCACCACTCTATCCATAATCATCAGTCACCACCACTAACTACCTCTGCCACCAACCGCCACCACCACCATCACAACCACCATTCACAATCATAATTGCTACTTATCGCTATTTTCAGCCGCTGACATATCTACCATTTTCATTATTTTAATTATAGCTGTTACTATCACCACCATCAACGCCAATGCCAACGGCAACGTCAATGTCAACACCACCAACAGCAACACTATCATCAACCACTATTAACCAATCTCAAGTACAAACCAACTCATCTATCACAACTAGCGCCCCACCGCTAACTACCACTAACAAATCATTAGCATCCATACATTCTTCGGCCACCATCACCACCACCATTGTCATCGACGTCGCCACCTCTGCCACCGCTTCAACCACCATCATCACTACTGTATATATCTACTAATAATCATCTCCACCATCACAGCTAATAACATCTCCAACTACCACCAACACATTGTCAACCATCGTGCATTCATTTTTAAGCTATCACAATCAACGCCTCCAACTACTAACATCAACCAACTTCACATCACTACCACCACCATTACCAATCGCCATCATCATAACAGTCACTACAATGTCAAACATCTCTACCATCCAACATTACTAATCACTAACATCGATCATTACCACCACCACCACCATTACAAACCATCTCCATTATCACTAACAAATATGAATATTTTTTCAATCAAATAATAATTTTATTATATTAATTCAAATATTTTTTCTAATATATAATTATTTTTTGTTTGAACTATATTTTTTATTATATGTGCAAATAAATAAATTTTGCATATTTAGATATTGAATAACAAATAATTTTAACCATTCAATTATCAGGTCTGAAGACAATATCTTAATCATTTAAATATGCATTCAGATTTAGACGTCTGAATCTTAATAAAAACAAATACAACCTTAGTCACTAAAGTAGGGTTTGGGCCCTAATTTCTTTTCAATTGTTTTCCGAATCGGTATTGACTTTGCCGATTAATTTAATTTCGAGAAACACAAGGCTGATTAGAGAGGAACACACTCCCTAACAACTTTTCTTTTTTAAAAAGATTATTTATAATAATTTTATTTTGAAACTCAGATCCAAAAGCTCTAAATAAGAGAGGATGAGACTTTATTTTTTTTTCTTTCATATAACAGATTTATAGATTTTTAAGATAATAAAGTTGGAACGAATTCGTAATCGACACTCTAGCTCCAATCATAAGGATGTAAGAGAGTTTGTTGATGCTTGAGAGGGAAGTTAAAAACAAAAAGGGGACCAAACAAAAAAATTGAATTTGTATATAGTATAGTATGCACATGCAACAATTAATAATGACACAAGGTGTTTGTTTGCTTTATTAGTTGATCCATAAGGGGACACATCCTTTGCTTCAATTTTGTTGTTATCTCAACTAATTAAGGAAATTCCCATCAACTTTCATGTCTTCTCTCTGCAAAATCATAGTTTTTTGGTACTTGTCACTTTCACAACTCTCTCTATTTTTTTTATTTTTCTTTCAATTTTGATGTGTTTCAGTTTAAGTTGACATTAGTGATTGCATGAGTGAATATGCATTACTCAGAACAATGAAAGCGGAACACAAATGAGAAGGATTTAAACTATAATTAATTATATTATAATGATTTGATATATGGAACTAAAGTCAAATTAATTACATACCTATGCCTAATTAACTAGGTAGAATCTTGAGTTAATTTGCCATGACATCTTAAATCAAAGGGCCTTCCTTAAAATTAAAATTTCTAAAAATAAACAGATCTTCTCAAGAAGTTTCTACTAAACATAGTAAACAAACAATGCAAGTAATTAATCATATAGTCAACTACATGTAGGCTGTGTAGCCATTGTTGGCCTAATTCCAAACATTGGGCTTGTTTTTCAAAAAAACATACAATCATATTACTTAAAAAGTAATTAAAGATAACCATTTATTAAAGTTAAATTGCAAACCTAGAAAAATCAACGACAAATACACTTAAAATCAAGTGATGTATCTAACACCATTTGAAGGTTTGTGGAGGTCATATAAAAGAATCAAAGAGTGGTGTCATCTAATACTACTTCAACAAAAAAAGAATCAAATACTGTACTATTTTTCTGTACATATATAATAGATCGACATCGATTGATATAACACAAAAGCTGCGTAAGTAATAAATGTTATTGTACAAGAAGAATTATAACAATAAATTAATATGGCTTGTGTAAATCATTACCACATGTTAAAATACATTGATAGGGTGAAAAATTATTACTTATAAAGGTAAAATTCCAAACAGGAGCAAGTAGTACTACTTTGGCTCTTACTATCAATTATTTCCTTCCCAAGCGGAATCTTATAACAGAAATAATAAGTTCCAAATCCTCACATGCATCACTTATATTTCAAGCTCAACATCCTAGTATATACTAAAGGCCTAAAGGGTAGCCCGATGCACTGACGTTTCACTATTTGGAGAGTTCGGGCGGTGTCGGAATCAAAATTTTCAGTTAGGAGGTTCAAAAGATGAAGGACTAAAAGCCAAAATAATTAAAAAAAAATAACTTTAACGATACATAAATAGTGTAATTTTTCATTACGGGGGGTTCTAGAGCCAGTTTGGTTCAACCCCCGAGTCCGGGGAAGGGTCGAACATAAAGGTCTATTATACACAGCTTCTGCTATTCCACAAAGTTGTTTCCACTGCTTGAACCCGTCACCTCTTAGTCGTAATTCAGTAACGGAGCCAAAATTTTCATAAAGGGAGTTCAAAATTGAAATAAGTAAGCACACGAACTAGACAAAAGGGAGTTCAACATCAACTATATATACATCAAAAATAATTTTAACCATGTATAACTAGTAAAAATTTTAGCCGAAGGAGGTTCGTATGACCCCCTAGCCATAAGGTGGCTCCGCCTTAGAGTCACGTAGCAGTAACTTTTCCAGTTATTCCAAGATTCCCCTTCAAGATCCTTCGTATATAGTCAAACTTCCTTTTTTTCAAAAGTTATTATAACGAATTAAAGTTTTTTTTTATTTTGCCAAACTGCTCAAATGTCCTTCTTGGGATGGGACTCACCAACGATATATCATTCTATGTGAGTAGTCTATTTGAAGCAGAAAAATGGGAAGAAGTTTGAAAACTTCAACATGAGATCCATTATCATTTCTTCTATTATTAGAAATCTCCCTATTACAAATTTACAATACATAACATGTCGTCATTTTTTTCTTCATGGTTCAAATTGATCCAATCTTTAAGCAAGCCCAAAATATGGGCTGCAGTAATTTGCCCATTTTTCATTCACTTCTATTTCTTGCAACCTATAGTAGGGGGTGTTCATGGGTTTGGTTAAAAACCAAATCCAACTGTAAACCGAACCAAATCGATTAAAAAAAAAGATGTTTGGTTTGGTTTTAAATTTTAAAAAACCGATACTATTTAGTTTGATTATGATTTTACTTAAAAAAGATCGTGAAAATAACCAAACCGAACCGATAAATTATATATATATATATATATATATTATAATTATTTACATATAATTTATAAATAAAATATAAATATTTTATTAAATTTAATCTAAAACTAAATTTTAATCTATGTGTAGCACAACCAGTACTTTAGCCCAATTGTCCAAAGCCCCAAACCCAAGCCCAACTCTACCTACTATTACTAATAAGTTAACCCTACGGTCCCTACCTCACTTTTTCTACTTCAGCTTTCACAATACAGTTACCATGGTCCCCGGTATAAATGGTAGTTTTATGTCTCTTTGTTTATTCAATTGTTTCCCTATATGATTAGATCACCTAGCTAGTGTTTAAAGTAAACAGACAACTCAAATTTGCCCAACTCTGTCTCTTTTTGCAGTACACTGCATCAACAGAATATAAAACTCTGTTTTACAATGTACATGTATATGTTTGTATGTTGTTGGATAATCTTAGTGCCTACAATACAAAGCTGGTGCTTTTCATCTCAATGTTGGTTTTGTTTAATGTGTTTGTTCTGATTTTTAAAAGTTTATAGTGTCATTTGTCCATCATTGTACAAATATTTCATGAGAAATTGTTCAATGTGATACTCTTTTCTATGGGTTAAAAAAAAGGAGTTTATTCTAGAGATGGTTGGAGTAGGCTGGTCAATAATCGAAAAAACAGAAAAATCGAACCAAACCGATGGTTATTATTTTTTTTTTTTTGTGATTTGGTTTGGTTTTAGAAATTCAAAAACTGACTAAATTGGTTTTGATTATGATTTTAACCACTAACCGATCCAAATCGACCCATGAACACCCCTACTCTATAGTTGTGATTTAACACTAGCAAAATGAAATATACCCGTGCGATATAGTTTGAATGTACGCGTATTTTAAGAATATTTTTCTATTTGAAATTTATGTTCTTAAACACGGTGTAACATTTGTGTTGTGGCTAAAAAACTCATAAAACTTAAAGAGGACAGATAGAGTAAAAGTTAAGGGTTCAATAGAATCTAATAACTTTAATGATCCACATCACAAGGCCAGGCGTCAATAAGCATATTTAACCATCCATGTGGTTGAGAGCCCTCACAACCAGGCACAATGATACTATTATTAGGGGGAGTTCTACCACTGAGTTAATAGCCTACAGGCCATACAGTTGGGAACTCCCACGTGCAATTCTTTGGGGGTTGGGAGTGGGATGTGGGAGTGCGGACAGCTAGTAGAAGCCATCCCACCCCAATATCGTATACTTAGAGCTTAATATGAAATTCTATTTTCTTGCAAGATCCATCCGAATAAGGGAAAACTCCAAAAATTGCTTCAAATAAAGTTACTACACATTTTCAAATATAAATGTCTTTTTTTATTTTTGAAACGGACTAAAGGGAAATATAGTATCACATAAACTGAAACAAAGTAATTACCGTTCTCTCTAGTGATGTTCCAGTTCTAGGTTTGTTATTTCCCAATTGAACAAGAGAGAATTTAGCTTTGAACACTATATACACTTAATTAAGTGTAGTAGTTCAAGACCTCTATGTATATTTTTCTCTGAAAGTCCACAATATACTGGAGATGAGTATATTATATTTCTGACAACCTCCTGCATGTATACTCCGAGATTCTAGAGTATATACAGACTCTGATACCATGTAAGAAAACTATATTATCCAATATGTTACGACAACGAATTTGTCTGAACAAACGGAAACTCAGAAACATATCATCCAATAACACACAATATATTACAGAAAACTCATTCTTGACATTGTGCAAATCAACTTTTCTAAAGGAAACTGTAAAATCTCATCTAATGCCATCATATATTGGGGTTAAGTCTAAATTTCTGTAACCGAGTAAAACTCCTTTTACTATCTTTGACAACAAGTTGTTGAGCTAAATGGACAAAGAAAAATCACCAATGAAACATCCTTCATAACACAAATCGCCCTCGTCTTCCAAGTTTAGTTGATCAAAATGCATTTGAGGGAGGGTAGAGATCCTTACACAGATCAACTGAATAAAGATCACAATCAGCACTACTCCTTGATATCCCCCTCGAAAGCGGACTTGACTTCCTATGGACTTGTAAGCTATCAGTTGAGTTCCTTTGGATAGTACTCTGAGACATATAATTTGAATTTCTCTGCTTAACCTTTGCCTTAATAGACTTCGTGAGATTCATGTAGTTCGGTTTCTTGCTATGTCCCTCTTCTGTAGGAGTCTGATTCGATCCAAGAGTTTCACAAGTTGACAGGGAAGAATGAGAAGTCGTACTATCATCATACGGATAATAATCAGAAGATGAGTTGACAAGTTGGCAACTGATTGGTCCTCTTGTAGATATCCTGGTAGACATGTTATTCCGTCTAATGTTCACCGAACTACGTTCAGTAAAAGATCCAGTATCATATTCTTCATGCTTCCTAGAACTCGGGGTCATCCCTGATGCGTCAGTATGGAATTCTTCCACCAATCGGTTTTCCCAAGGCTTATTCGCCATCCAACGGTCTAACCAAGCTGAATCCCCGGTAGACTTAATCTTATTTGGGGTTTCAACTTTCCTTGTTCTTGAATTCGGGCTGGGGTTTGTTCTCAGTTTCTGAAATAGATCAGTTAAATTTTTTTCTAGGTTAGTTAGTTACATCTATAGGGAAAGTTGTCATGCAAATTTGTGTCATATTACATGTTTTAGGAACTAAATATAATACCTGTTGGACATATGCAACTGCCCTCTCCCTTTTGATTGCTCCAACTTGTCTCATTTTTAACTTCGACCTCACTTCATCCACTGTGCCAGGGATATTACACCATCCTCTCTGAGGAAACGAAAAGTTAGACAGTTTCAAGCAACCTATTACAGTCAGACTTCTCAATAACAGTGATGTTTTTTGGTCGAAGGGATGAAACATATGTTCTCTAAAACAACAATTTCGCAATAGCAGCTTAGATATATGTATCAGGACAAACGATACAGTTTTAGAGAAACAACATACCTCAGCTTGCTTGATTGGGTCAGGTTGGCTATCAGCAAGAGAACCCTTCGTCGCATCTCCATCAACTGATGTTTGATTGCATCGGGCTCTAACTCGAGCCTGCACTCGGACAAGAGCCTGCATACACTTCAGGGTTACAGCAGCTTGGTTTCTCACCTGTCGCCCACGAAATATAGCTTGTATCCTGACTACTGCTTTCAATGCCCTTAACGCACGCCTTGCCTTTCGTTCATTACAATAAAAATTTCTCATTAGCTATATAAATCATTAGCAAAAGATGAATTACAAGGACACAACATGGCAACATAACTATAACAACTACACCTCAACCCCAAACAAGTTGGCCCTGGATGTATGAATCAACACAGACGATGCCGTTTCATTTAAGCTCAGATCATACAAGAGCAAGAAAATCATAAAGATTTGACTTTGTAATGTGTTATAGGTCCAGTACTTTTTGGTCTTGGCAATGGGAGTAAGCTTTTATCACTTAACACCCAATCAGAAAACTGCCTCCCAGTTACACACTCATCTAGATCTGTTCCTCTAGAACTGCAATTTTTCCTGATTCAATTTTCAGCAAATTTTCTCAACAATGATCTGTTCAATTTCTTTCACGTTTATATCTACGTATAACAAACAAAGCATACTTCTGTTGGGTAACGCCAACATCCTGCCTATGGCAAGGCCCAAGAGGGGGCTAGGGTGGCTCGGGTCAGAGTCACGATCAAACACGACGCTTACTCGGTAGGCTTAGTTAAGAATAAAAAGAGTTGTCTCCTTGCTAACAACATTAGACATGATAGTAAGCGCTTGATCCTAACAAGTGTTATCAGAACCAAGATCATGCGTTCGCTACCTATGTCAAGGCCCACGAGTTATAGCTTTAACTTGATGATAAGCGCTTGATCCTAACAACTTACAACAACAACAAAAGAAAGTAATCTGCTTTGGGTCCGGATTCATTCAAATCTCTTCGTGCATACATCTAAACAGAATCTTAAAGGAAAAAAGATACAACTCTTGATGAACTACCTAACAAAAACTGTAGAAACATCATGATTGATAAAAGTGAAAACTTGGAATTACCAGAAAACCCCGAAAGGCAGTCTGAATTCGAAGAGCAGCCCATTCTTTCTTCACAACCACAAAATCCTTATGTGGAGCTCTGACCACAGTAGCCATGGCAGCAGCCAAAGCACTTTCAGAGAGAAATGAAGACTCAGATCCGTCTGAATCTCCCAAATTCCCACCCCCTTTTACGCCTTTCGACAACGTCATAGCAATTCCACCTGATGCACTCCTCCATAGCTTCCATTTTTTGCTCTTCACACCACCCTTCTCCTGTAAAACCCCAACAAATAAAGCAATTCACATTAACAAAATAAAAACACTGAACCAGAAGGGTCTATCGTGCGCAGCTTTATCATGCATTTCCGCAAGCAAGAGGCTATATAACATTATCAACACAAAATAAAAAACATACAGAATCGCTTGATTGATTCTTTTTAAGACCGATTAACGATTTAATCCACTTCCCCGAACCACCCATGTTTACGCGATTCTTGAAAAAAAAAGAAAAAAGAAACAGACAACTTGGTACAGATTCTGGAGCTAGATAAATGATTGTTGTTTGAGAGAAAACAGAAGAGACAGTTTTATAAAAGGGTGTCTGAAAATTTAAAAGAGAAACGTTGGGATTTGAGAAATGGAAGGGATTGAGGAGCTTTAATTACTAGAGCTTATGGAGTTTATTGGGTGTGTTTGAATTTTGAAATTCGAAAATAATGGAGAAAAAGGAAAAAAAAAGCTGCAACGGATAGTTTTGTGGAAAGTGGAACGACGTAGTTTTGAGATGACTTTTGCTCTTTCCCCACCTTAATTTAAACTGACACAAGACAAAAATAAATATTACTCCCTAGTAGTGGGGAAAGTGAAAGGAATTTCCGAAAAATAATGTTGTTAATGTACATGCTTTTAAAGTACAATTGATTGTCAAACTAAGTCCCCGCTCGTGCCTCTACACCTCATGTCTAACTGGTTCTCAAGTGGTTAAATTTACAGCTTTTTTACATCGAAAACAGACTCACGGTCCCACAAAGTAGTTTGCGTTCATCATATTTTTTTCCATCTCAATGCGGTTACACTGTATATATTATTGTTGTTGTTGTTATGAATATGGCTTAACTTATGATATTGAAATGGAGTATAAGAGTTTTTGTATGCATTAGCATTTGAGCCAAAAAGAAATGCATATAGAGGACTGGACGAGTGGAATGAGGAAAAATAGTTCGATCAACAACAAAAAGAAGATTAATTATGCCTTTTATTAAGAGTACAAATTACAGTGATAGGGAAAAAAAAATAAAAAATCCACAGCGTCCCTTTTATGTTTACTATTTTATTAATTATGTTACTACATTACAAATTGTCAAATGGGAAAATTGTTTTCTGAATCAGCTGAAAATTTTACTGGTGACATTAAATAGACAATTTGAAATTTTTAAGTTTTCAAAGTAATAGCATTTGAATTATTCATGTAACCAAATAAAGATTGAAGTGAACTCAATTTGAATTTGAATCTCGAAATCCAAATTAAATCTCATGGACATATATAGACGTCATAAACTTAATGCCAGGACATGTTTAGATAAGAAAAGAAGTAACTATGTTTGAAATAAATATATTTCTCTCTACACTAAAGTATTCAATTTTTGTCGTATTTAAAGTAGATAGCAATTGATAAAGAACCCTTCTACCATAATTTCATTGCATTTTGCTTACAGGATACTCTTTTATTTGAATCAGAACATTAGTGAACTTGCAAAAAATAACATTTGACCGATCAATAAATAATTCAACTAACAGTTCGAATCAAGAACGAGAAATGAGAGAATGAAAGTCGTTTTCAATCTGCTCTTTTATTTGATGTCAATGTCATCATCTTTTGATTCATTTGAGATTTTTGGCTTGACGGGTACTAGGTCATCATCGGTTGCGTATTTCTGGATTAATTAAAAAACCAAAAAAAAATTACAGTTAGTTAATTAATCCCTCACCTTAATTAGTAAATCAACTAATTCAAAATAACATAAATTATTCAGTATATTGATTATTGACCTTAACATTGGTGAAATCAACATGGTGGTCCTGAAGAAAGCGTATTATCTCCTCAAATTGCTCATCTGATGGTCTATAATGGCCACTGTATGCCCATATTGCCTGTCCACATTAAAATTTAAATACATGAGGAGGAGAAGAGGACTAATAAATAACAAATGATAAGTATTTTTCAAAGACAAAAAAAAAAATTTAATTTAATTTGTCACGAGATTGGAATGTCTTCTCTTCTATATTTATGAATTTAGTTGTCTATATTAATTACCACAATTTCAAGAAAGAAAAATACCAAAGCTCTGAAGCATAGAACGAAGAAAATAGTCACTTATGATCACTTACAAATTGAATAGAAGAAAATAACCTTTTCAGATCTTTTTTTTTCGTACAAAAGACATAACTAAAAATAAGTTTGTAAAGAACTACAAAACCAAATCTCTCGTTGCATCGATAAAATTAATGTGTAAAATATTTTACTGAGTACATATGTACCTCGAGGTCCCCCTTAGAGACAACCAATCTTCCAGATGAAAGACAAGCACCTCCAGCTAGAAAACTGGAATGGTGAAAATGGTGTTTTTGCTTCTCACCAACATATAAGGTCCTTGATGTACTGAGAACAAATATCCATTTAGTACCCTCTATTGTGTCCACACAAACACCACTTTTCTTGTAAATAAGCTTTCCATTCTTCACAGTTACTTCATATGCTTCCCTCTCTTTCTGCATAAGTTACAGCACATGCAAGTCCATAATAAAACGGTCAGACTTCTCTACAGCAATCGTCCTAGCTTTATAATATTTGGACAAACGACGTTGTTAGAATTAGTCACATAGAAAACAAGACATATGGTACATGTTAAAGTTTACTAATATTGTACAAGAAAATTACACTCTCTGTGTATATAAGGTATACAATTTGATAAAATTAGTAATCTATTGTTAGTTACAGGTTAAACTACACTGATAATATATATGTTGAGAAAATTTGATTACTAAGTCTCTTCAAGTTTTCAATTAGCAAAATGGCCCACTAAGAAAATTTGGCTATCAAGCCTCTTCAAGTTTTCAATTAGCAAAATGGTCTTCTTCTATTTTTTCATCTGTCGGATCGATAATCGATCTGCCTATATATCGATCAGATAAGATGATAGATCTGTCGGACTGATAATCGACCTGTCCATATATCGGTCGGGTCGATAATCAATTTGTCGGATCTATAATCGATCTTTCTATATATCGGTCAGATAGATGATACATCTGTCGGACTGATAATCGATCTGTCTATATATCGATTGGATAGATGATAGATCTGTCTCAATAATGGGTCATTTCCCTAAAAAAAAATAAAAAATTATAATCTATTTAATTAAAAAGAAGACTTTAAAAAACCATTTAACAAAAAATCTCATAAATGTTGATGTATTACTCACAAGTTAAACTTACAGGTTAAACTACATTGATTATATAAATGTTGGTGTATTATATTCCATAACTTAGTTAAACTCTTATTTTTAATCAGACAAAAATTGGGAATAAAATGCTTACTGGTCCAAGATACTTGATGCATTGGGAGTGTAGATCACTCCTTGAACATTTCTCCACAATAACTTCTTTTCCATCACCAATGTCTAGCCTGTATTTTTATAGTGCACAAATAAAAAATATGTATATAATTAGCTAGCTAGTGACTATGATATGATTGAGCTTGCATAAATATGGCCATTTTTGGGTTGTATATAGTGTATATACAATGCATACCAGTAGAAAAATGATTGTGAACTTTCACTGTTGCACCACACCTCATGATAACGACTTAGGTTGACACCATATCGATGGCATGGATCTATCTGAATTTACATTTGAAAAAAAAAAAATGAGTTACTAGTACTGAATTCGTGACGAATGTGAAATTTAACTTAGAAAATTAATCATAATAAAAATTATGATGATTTAAACATGAAGTCCGTCACAAATTTTGTCATTAAATTTGATGTTTTATAAGAGGACATATTTCACTTACAACTTCTAACCAGTTCCTGATAGCTAGTTTTTGAGCTTTTTCATCCTTTGACAAGCCCTTTCCAACCTATAACAATAAATTATAAGAGAACAAACAAATAAATTTGAAACAATTTTGAATTGAACGAATTGGATTATGATTCATTATTTAGTTTAAAAACTCATCTATTTTGACTCACAAATATTTGCGCATGCAGGTCATGACCTAATGCAATTAATTTTAGTGTATGTGTGAATGTTAGTCCATTCGCTCATTTGACACCCTAATTAAGACCTAATCTAACAAGGGTTTTGGAATCCTCGCTCTTTACATTGTAATGCGTGAAAGAATATAAGGTTATGATCCATTAAAGTTTAGCCCAGTTGACCCGTCTATTGTGACTGAAACCAACATTGCGCAGGCTAGCCTGTTCAAATGTAGGTCGACCCGCTCATTTGACCACACCTGATAACACATGGAAGAAATACCTTTGAAGCCCTGGTTATAGCCCGTGTCCAGCGCGAACCTGATGGCTCTGTCTTTCCAATATCAAAATCTAATGCCTTCCACCTGTATAACTATGATAAATTGAATTGATTTGGTATAAACATTCGATGCAAGTAAGTAAATATTTGTCGATAAGAAACTAACAAGAGTTCTTCAAGGGTAACGGTAGAATTTGGCATTGGAGATTGCATGATTTTTGTAGGAATAAGTAGAGCTTCTACTGAATTGGGCTTCTGATTTGCTTCCATTTTCCTTTTACTTCACTACAATAGTCTCTTCAACCTGATAATAAGTTGGAGTCAGACTACATGAATCCTCAAAAATATAAAACTCAAATTGGCTCTTCCAGTTCTGATTAAACTAAATAAATTATCTCTCTGACAAATTAGTGGTAGCATTTTACCTGATACAAATGGTTAGTACTCGTCAAATTTCCATTCTACTTGTAAAATTTATCCTTTAACAATTAGAACTAGAAAAATAAGAATTTACGGCAGACAAATTTTGTAGCTAAATAGCAAAATTTGTTGCTAACTCTATTTAGCAATGAATTAGCGATAGACCATTCAAAAACTATGTTCGTATGAGCGATTTGGCGACGAATATCATGGCTAATTTCTGGTGTTTTTTTTTTTTTTATGTGTGTGTGTGTGTGTGTGATTGTATCTAAAATTAAGAAGTGTACATGAAAATTGAGAAATGAAGTGAAAGCAACATGTCCACCTGAAAGTATTCTATTGGAAATTAAAGAAGGAAATGTATAAATTATTTTGCAATGAAAGAAAAGGCCTATAACAGTCCTCTGCTATATAAAACTAGTGGGACAAGGAAGATAATAAAAAGTCATGAATTCAAGTTTAGTGACTTATTGTTAACCTGTGAATATTATTTTGATCCTTCAAATGGGTTATGAATAAGCTGTGAACATTATTTTGATCCTTCAAATGGGTTATGAATAGAAGAATGTTAGCTCAAAGGATTTTTCTACTTCAATTAAAATCTTTGATCTCTTTTCAACTTCTTCTTTTCCAAAGAAGGTAATCCATAGCTTTATTTTATTTAGCCTTTATACTAAAATTAGATTTAAGAGAGACTTATTATTTTCTTTTAATTTATTAAATACTCCTAATAACTACTACTTTATAAATGAGTAATAGTCAAATTTAAATTTGTAAAGCATAAGTAAAACGTGTGCATTTATGCTTTGTGTCTGTTATATTGTTATTGGTTGTAAGTCGGGGTCTATCGAAAATAGTCTCTCTACTTCGTCTGGAGTAATGGTATGGTCTGCGTATACTCTACCCTATCCCACTATGTGGGAATACACTGGGTATGTTATTGTTGTTTGTAGTATAGGTAAAACATGTGAAGAAGCATCACACCCACGGATGTAGATAGCGATGCAAGAGGTTCATATGAATCCCTTCATCGAAAAATACAATATATATATATATATATAAAATTACTATATTTTTTATTTATATAATATATGTTAGACTTGTTGAATAAATCTTTTCCATGTACTCCCTTGTACTTGCTGTCTACAGAAACGTAAATGGTACCTGGGCTGGCATTTTGAAGAACATTCTCCTACTAAACGAAAAACAAGAAGCAACAGTCAATACTATTCTTTCATAAGGACCAAATCAACTAAAGAACCATAGAAAAGTTATTAGGGAATATATATACAAATGTGAATATATTATTCCTTTTGAAAGAAACTGAAGCCGTGTCCACTATTATATTACGAACATATAAATTAAAATGGAGCCATGTCCACATATTATAATATGAAAATTTATGTATTTCTTAAGAGCACAAAAGGATAGCATGGAAAACAAGAAAAATAAAAAGAAAAGTAGAATTCGCTAGAGGAAGGGGTTGAACCTTCGACCTTGTGGTTAACAGCCACACGCTCTAACCAACTGAGCTACTCCAGCTTCGTGCTTCCCCCATTGAAAATTATATACTACATTCTTGTTTAAAACTTTCCACATAACATGTTTAAGACCACGAGATTGAAGGGCATTTTAGTACATTTGACATATCTTTAATTTAAAACCACAAGATTCAAAAATCTTCTTTATTTTCTTAAACTCCATGCTAAGTCAAATTAGGTTATTCTTTTTTAAACGGAGGGAGTACTAAATATAGTGCTAATTTATGCAATTGTCCCTTTTTGAGGGTATCGATTAGATTTATGTCTCTCTTTTTTCAAAATTGTGCAAATATAACACTAGAGTGAATTTTTATGTGTAAAAGCAATTAAAATATTAAAGTCAAAATTTTTGAAAAGTGTAATGTATTTCGTGTTGAAGTTGAATACACCAAATAAGTCTTCAGAAGGCAAGAGCAAAACCACATATTTGAGCCATAATTTGAACGGGACGAGATGGCTGGTTGGATAAAAGATTCAAAAGCACTAAGGACTCGTTTGGTAGAGTGTATAAGATAATACTGAATATGTTATATTAGTAATACTGGGATTAATTGTGCAGGGATTAGTAATACTGAAATTATTTTTTATGCAATACTGGGATTAGTTGTGCAGGGATTAGTAATACTGAAATTATTTTTTATGCAGTGTTTGGTTTGATGCATTGAAAGTAATATGTATTGTTATATTTTAAAAAGAATATTATTTGTTTACAAAAATACCCTCGACATATTATAACTTTGTGTATTTTTTTTTGCAAAAGTTTATTATTCATTTTTTAGAATAAAAAAAGTTAACAATATAACTAATTATTTACTTTAGAATTTTAAGATTTAACCATTCACTTACAAAAAATATTTTTTTTATTATCTTTTCTTTGTTTGTTCATTATTTGTTTGTTGTTCCTACTTTGTGTTATTTTTAAGTTGGGGAGATACGTATAACTTTTGAATGGGACAATAAAATCATTATTAAAATAAAATTGTATTCTATAGTGTTAAAACTAAGTAGAAAAATTATTTTAATTTATGAATATCCTATTTACAAAATTAAAGTTTGTATGCAATCTGTTTTCGAATTTTGACCAATAAATATTTTTTTGAGTTAATGGAGTATTTTTTTATAACTAAAATTATTTGGAGGGATATTATTATTTTGATAAATTGAAAAGAAGTAACTCATATTGAATAAATTGAAAAAAAATTCGAAAAAAATTAAAAAAATTTGAGGACATTTTTGTAAATAATAATAAAATTTGTAAACTAATTTATTTGAAAAAATTTATTAGTAAAAATATAAAAAATAAAATTAAAAAAATAAAAAAATATTTAAAAGAATTTGAAGGATATTCTTGTCTTTACACATGCTAATCACATTGTATTAAAACCCATGTATTACTAATACCACCATATGTGATATATTAGTAATACACCCTACAATACCATATAGGGTGTATAACTAATACATGGTATTAGTAATACATTGATCCAAAATCCTACCAAACATAGTATTAATTAATACCACACTTAATACATGGACTATTTCTTCTAATACGGCCTACTAAACGACCCCTAAAAGTAAAGGAAGAAGCTTTTGGTGAATATGCCTCTATTTCCCTATACTACATTTCTATCCGTTTCAATTTACGTGATACTCTTTTACTTGCATAAAAAAAAAGAAATAAAGATTTTTAAAATTGTGATTTAAAACAAATCTTAATATTTCCTTGACTATATAGTAGAATTACAGAAGGGGAATTTCAATTAAAATTCTTTCTAATTACAAAAAGGTGATTTATCTTTTTTTTAGACGTGACATGGAGCAGTTACAGTTTACATGATTCTCGATAGGAAGGTATGAAGGAAAAGTATTAAGGTAGAGGGCTAAGGTGTGTGGTCGAGTCTTAGTCTGTAGCTAGGAGGATTTGGTATAGCTTGGTTGGTAGTTCAAGGGTTGGGGGAGGGGGCCCTTGGTTTGTTAATGTACTTTATTTTTGTGGATATTGTATGTATGTTAGTTTATCGTGTTGCTCACTTTCGACGTTTTTGTCTACGATCCTTTGTCTTGAGTCGGGGGTCTATCGAAAATAGTCTCTCTATTTTTTCGAAGATAGTGATATAGACTGCGTATATTTTACCCTCCCAAAACCTCACTAGGTGGTGTTGTTGCATTATCCTTTTTAAGACGAATGTAATTGGGATTTGGGATAGGAGAAGTTACTATATTTTAAGCCCAATATATTAAACTGTTCAAAATCGTGAACACAGAAAGCATGGTCAATTTAATGACAGAGACCACAGTATATCATCAAATCATTCACTGATTGACACCAATTTGAAAAATAAAATAGTAGTACTAAAAAACAGTACCAAAATAAAACCAGCACTCTAAAATATACATGATGTTGTTTAACTAACCTCTCTCTTAATCCCACCAAATTAAAATCCCTCATTTTTTTCAGACATTCTATACTTCAGATAGTTTTCTATTCTTTTTCAAGTGTTTGCTCCACCAACATAACTCATACTTAAATCTCTATATTCATGCGCGGAGCTACAACTTTTCTCAACTCCTGTATTTTTGTTTATAAAATCACTTAATATGTACAAATAATTTATCGAAATTTTAGTAAACTGTACGTATTTTCCTACTACCTGACTTTGTCTTCATATGCTACTTCACTGCCACTCATCAGCTAGTACTGTAGCAAAAGAAAATGAAAAACAGTGCATTGAATGGTACTTATCAGCTTTCCTTTTATATGTGCTTGCTTCCCAGGTTTGGTTTTACAGTTCTTACCTCAAATGTTAAATGAACCAAAATAAAAAAGTTTGTTTAATTATTGGCTATTCATTTTTCTTACCTATTTATTGCAACTCATTATTCAATGCTGATGCTGCAATCAGCTGCCTCTTACTTCACTTAGTTCAACTTTAACCTAATGTTGAAAGTCAATGGAAAGCTTCATTTGTTTGGATAGATAAATTCAGAAACCATTGCAGGGTCCAATAGAAAATTAAGCTCTTCTTTTTGGATAACAAGTAAGAGCTTTTTTGGGTCACAGTGCTCATTGGCGGAGCCAGCGTTTTCAATAAGGGTTCAAAATATGAAAAACAAGTGCACGAAGAAGTTAAAAGGAAGTTGAACATATACATAAGAAGTAGTATAATTTTATGTGAAAAGGGATTTGAATGAACCCTTATTAACCTTAACTGGGTACGCCCCTAGTGCTTCTCTATCTATGTTGCTTAGACTCTAGAAAAATGTCAATGGGTGCATGTCGATTCTCCAAAATTAGCATAACTTCGGAGAATCCAACACGTGTGTCAGCATCGAAAGTGAAGAGTCCCGGCAACTCAGTGTCCCCATCCATGAAAGTAGTTAACTACTCATACATTTTTATTTTGTAGTATAACTTCTGCTCACTATTTTTTTGTTACTGAATCTCTGAGATATTGATTCTGTGTACTTATTTTTTGAATTATAAACTGAAAAGGAATTTAAAGAAAGATTTTTTTTCCTTGTTGTCCAGTTCCAGAAAATGACCAAAAGGGAGGAATAGGTGGCTCTGCAGTCTATGCACCCAAAATTTTCCCTGTTAATTAACCTGCCATTCTCTAATAGGTTACTGTTTTCAGGTTTTACTCAGTACCTAAAAAGGGTACTTCCTGTTTCATTTCAAGATTTGAAGCAACGTGTACACAGAGAAGTACAACAAAGAAAGAAAATAGATTAATCATAAGGTGAATTGTGTTGTCAAAATTAGACTAGTACAACTAATACTACTAGGCTCGTTTGGTTAGAAACAAGTTATCCTAGAATTAATTACACGATATCGTTATTCCATCTTTAATGTGGAATAAGTTATCCCATGATTTTATATCAACCAAACATGTCGAAATTAGTTATCCCTCGTACCAAATGAGCCACTACAGTATTACTTACTACTAAATAGGAGTAATAAAATAGAAAGAAAAAGTTGTGAAGGTGTAGGCTTTTTGCCAGAATAGATGCAGAAAAGATTAGTAGTAGTATATCACTTGTTTGAGAAGTAAAGATTTCGTTTTTACCAATACAAACTTACAGAGAGGCTAAGACAAATCCAAGAAGCTTTGGTAGGATTGCTTTTTGGGAAATGGGAGCTTTGAGAATTTTGAACCATCTCTATTTCTTTTGCTTTCTTTATATAAAGCTATCATGATATAGACACCCCTGGAAGTGAACCAAATAATCAATCTCCAATTATTCTAAAATCTGCTGCTTCTGTCTGTTTCTCTTTCAGACATTTATTTATATACAAAAATGAAGGGTAAATTCTGCTGTTTTGTGCTAATCATATTTGCGTTTAGTTTACTTTGTGTTAAAAGCAGGCCATTAGCATCTAATCAACATTTTGTGCACAGTGCAAATGAGGTAACTTCTAAAATCCTTTGTGTTTTAATTTGTCTTGTATCGCGATTTAGCGTGTATTCAAATGTACTAAACAAGTTATTTCTTTCTTTTTTTTTTCAGCTCAAGGGAAATACGAGTAACGTGAGTAAAGAAGATATGAAAATGATAGGATCAAGTCCACCGAGCTGCGAGCACAAGTGCTATGGATGTATGCCTTGTGAAGCCATACAAGTACCAACAAACACGGGTCGTGTTGGAGTTCAGTACACTAATTACGAGCCCGAAGGCTGGAAATGCAAGTGTGGTCCTGCATTCTACACTCCTTAGTCGGACACTAGCCCGACTAATTCATTCACGGGCAGCCCGTGATGGGATTAGAGATGTTGAATTATAGGTTAAAAAAAGAAAGTTGTTTATGGTTTCGATTTAATAATTAGCCAAATTGGATTAGTTTGATGGTGTATGAGTTATGAGTATGTATAGTGTGGCATTAAGAATTTTTGTTGTTAATTTTACTTCAACTGCTGCTTTCACACTTCATTTTTTTTTTTCCAATTATTTATTTTGTAGCCAACATTGACAAAGTTTAGCTCCTTCTCTGCAACCTGGCAAGTAACTTCAAGCAAAATCAAATTAAAACATAATTTAAGCCAACTTCAACAAGTAAAGGCCAATTTTTTTTAAAAAAAATCTTAAGGTGAATACACAGAATTCATTCAGTTGACTTTTAAGTCTAGATTATCTTTAAACAATATTATGATTGGCTGGTCTGATATTTATGAATGTTTGATATTTTACTAGAAAAAAAGAAAGATATATTTAAGAGAAGTCACTTAAACTTTATACATAAATGCTTTAAGTGCATATCATTCAATTTTTTCGAAAAGTATCATTTCCACCGAGGGACGGATCTATTAAGGTCCGTGGGGTGGCACGGCACCCGCAAACTTCGACGGAAACTCTATATATATATAGCTTTATATATATATAAATATAGTTAAATATTAAATATGGCACCCGTAATAACAGAGTGTTGTCTAGTGCAGTTGACAAAGTGCTGCTCTTGTAGGCCCAAGGTCGTGTGTTCGAACTTGGCCAGCAACATATGTTAATTTTCAACTAAAAAGGGCACATCCGCACAAAGCTACAAACTATTACCAATTTTGTATAAAAGTAATCTTATTTTTTGACCTTTTTTTATTTAATTATTTAAAAGGTACTTATCTTTCATTAAAATTAAAGCACAAACCCTATTTCCAAAGGAAAGGACCAAATCAAAACATTTATGTTCTTGAGCTTTGCTGCTGCTGGTTGCTCTTTCTCTCTACACTCTTGCTTGTTGCTTGGTCTCTTTGTAAGTTATTTTGAAAAATTATTTTGTTTCTCTTTCTAGAACCTAGAAATCCAAATTTGAAATTATCTTGATTTAGGAGAAAGTGTTCTAATTTTGTGAATTGAGATGGAGAATTTTTTCAAGAAGGTTAATTATTCTTAATCTAGTTCTAGTAATGTCAATGTCAATCGTTCTTGTCTTATAACTGACCTCGATTTGGATTCACTTAAAGCCGTTTTGGGAGAAAGAAGACATATTTTTTATTATGATCCTCGAATACGAGATGAAGTGAGGAAATATTATATTGAAAAAGGGTCTTGTCAACCTGTGTTGAAACCATATCCTTCAAGTGAAATAGGAGGTAGAATGCGTCAATTTGCTTCAAGTTGGTTTAAAGGTTCACATTCGACGTGGTTGGAGTATAGTGTGGAGAAAGATGTCGCATATTGTCTTTGTTGTTATTTATTCAAAAAGGAATTTGTTTATGAAACTACGGGTGATTTTTATGCATCGAAGAGTTTTAGGGGTTGGAATAAGGCTCTTGAAAGATTTCGTTTGCATGTCGGTAAAGTTAATAGTGTTCACCACAAATGTTACAAGAAGATGCTAGATTTATCAAATCATCGTCAATCAATTCAAGTTGTTCTTAACAAACATTCTGAAAAGTCAAAAAGTGAGTACCTAATGCGTTTGGAAGCTTCAATTAATGTGACAAGACTTCTTTTGTATTATGGATTGCCTTTTCGAGGTCATGACGAAAGTGAATCTTCAAGTAATCAAGGCTACTTTTTAGAATTTTTGCGGTGGCATGGAGACAACCATCCGGATGTGGAAAAAGTGATATTAGAAAAAGCTCCACAAAATGATACTTTGACTTGTCCTATGATCCAAAAGGATATTGTCAATGCTTGTGCTAAGGAAACATTGAAAGTTATAATTGTGGACTTGAATGGAGATTATTTTGGTATATTAGTTGATGAATCCAAAGACATCTCACACCAAGAACAAATGGCTCTTGTTTTGAGATATGTTGATAAAAAGGGTGAAGTAGTGGAATGATTTATCGGTCTTGTCCATGTTAGTGATACATCGGCATGCTCATTGAACAAAGAAATTTATTCTTTGCTTTTCGATCATTCACTAAGTCCATCCAAAATACGTGGGCAAGGTTATGATGGAGAGCTAGTAATATGAAGGGAGAGATAAATGGTCTCAAAACTTTAATTATGAAAGATAGTCCTTCGGCGTACTATATTCATTGTTTTGCACATCAATTGCAACTAACACTTGTAGCTATTGCTAAAAAACATGTGAAAGTTGAAGACTTTTTTTATCATGTTACTAATGTGTTCAATGTTGTTGGAGGATATTTTAAACGTCGAGATTTACTTCGTCATCACCAAGCCAAAAATTTGAAGCAATTACTTGAGTCCGGTGAAGCTCATACCGGACAAGGATTACATCAAGAGTGTGGGCTTCAAAGACCGGGTGATACTCGTTGGAGATCACATTTCAAAACATTGGATAACTTTCTTGTTATTTTCTCATCCATTGTTCATGTGCTTGGAGTGATTGAAATTGAAGGTTCTACTTCAAGTGATAGAAATCAAGAGGAATATCTTTTGACAAAGGTTAGAACATTCAAATTTGTTTTTATTCTTCACTTGATGTTGAAAGTGTTGGCCATGTCAAATGAGTTGAGCAAGATTTTACAAAAAAAAAGATCAAGATATTGTTAATGCCGTGGAGTTTCTTAACATCTCAAAGAAAAGATTGCAAGATATGAGAGAGAATGGGTGGGAATCTTTATTGAATGATGTTTCTTCATTTTGTGATTCACATGATATCTTGATTCCAAAATTAGATGAGCCTTATTTTCCCGAAAAGTCAAAGCGTAAGTGTTTAGATGTTTGTTATTCGCACCACTTGTGTTTTGAAATCTTTTGTGCGGTCATTGATGTGCAACTTTAAGAGTTTAATGAGCGTTTTGATGTTCTGTACAATTTATAATTGATATTTCTCTGTGAATCTAGGTATTATTTAGACGAAATTTACTCAATTTTAATTTAAATTAGATTGTGGGTTTTTCGAATTTTACAAAATTGGATTATGGGTATCTTGAATTTGACGAGTTGGATTGTGAGTTGTTCGAATTTTACAAAATTGAAATATGGGTATCTTGAATTTCACACGTTGGATTCTGTGTTTCTTGCATTTTACTGAATTGTGTTGTGGGTTTCTCGAATTTTGCAAATTGAATTCTAAATTTATCGAATTTTATGAAGTTGAATTATAGGTTTCTTGCATTTACAAATTGAATTGTAAATTAGTTGAATTTTATTGAACTGAGTTGTTGGTTTCTTGAATTTTCAAGAATTGAGTTTTGTGTTTGCATTTTACGGTCTGGGTTATGATTTGCTCCAGTTTTATCGATTTGGGTTGTGGGTTTCTAGAATTTCACAAAAAAGGACGAAAAATTCTGAAACAGTGAAAGGATTGAAGTGATTTTATTTGTCGGATTCGGATTGCTTTGATCCGATCGAATCTGTTTGTTTATCAATAAATGGGCTTTGCCCAGATTTTAACTAAAGGAAGAAGGATTGAGGGAGATGATATTTTGGAGTTTTATATATATATGGATAGAGATGGTGGAGATGGAAAAAGGGAGGGGGGTGCTGGTGATTAATTTAGGAAAAAAGAAAAAAAAGAAAAAAAAATATGTGTTTGACACGTGTTAGCGCGTGTAACACATTCAAGATAAAATCTGGTTATGACATTTTAAGGGGTAAATAGTTTCACTTTTTTATAGTTAGGTGTGTATTAGGTCACTTCAATAGTTTAGATATATTTTCGACTTTTCGAGTATAGTTTAAGATGGAAATGATGATATTTCCCTTCAATTTTTCCTCACCAGTAATCCTATAACCTCAAATAAAAAATGAGGAAAGTTTGGCCTTTGCTTGCTTACATAAATCCAACAAAATTAACAAAAAAAAAATTATAAATCTCCAAAAAAATAAAGTAGACGTTCACTATAATACATTAACTATATCTATAACATTGTTACTATGTTTTATTTTTTCTATTTTGTTCGGATTCGACAATTTTTTTAAAAAAAGAATAATCAACATAAGACGATAATACGTTAATCAACGTAATTCTTGCATATTAATTGTCAAAAAAAAATTACTATACTACATTAATTTTATGTGCATAATTCAACTTTTAAATATTATAAAAATGAATAATAATTTTGTCTAATATAAAATTTTGTTTAAAAGGGTAAAAAAGATGAATGATTAATAACCCAAATGGTAACTCAACTATAGAATTTTATTCAACTGAGCATGATATTTAGTTGAAGTCTTCTAACTCTTCAACTCTTCAACTTAACATAGTTAATTGAATAAGATTGAGACACAGAAAGGTTGGCAAAAAAAATATATAATTTAATGATTGATTCACTTATCATAGATTCAAAAATATGTGTATATATCTACAAGTCATACATATGTGAAATCTAAACAACTAATAATAATTATTGAGAAAATACTCAATTACCCCCCTGAACTATACCCAAAAAGGTTATGACACATCTCAACTTAAAGGGGGTCCTATTACTCCTGAACTAATTAAAAGTGTAATTTTGACACTCTTAGTGCCTACGTGGTACCTACGTGGCACAACACACTGAAGTGCCTGCGTGTATGTGCCTATGTGGACACTTCAGTGTGTCGTGCCATGTAGGCACCACGTAGGCACTAAGAGTGTCAAATGTACACTTTTAATTAGTTCAAGGGGTAATAGGACCCCCTTTAAGTTGAGATGTGTCATAGTCTTTTGGGGTATAGTTCAAGGAGGTAATTGGGTATTATCTCATAATTATATACTGAATAACGTTAGTGACTTAGACGATCCAAGGCCATAATATTTGAATTACCTAATATATAGATCTAAAAAGAAAACAAACAAAATAATGACTTGACTTAATTTTATCTGCACTTTTATTTTGGCTACAATAAAACAAATAACATCAAAATTAAAGAAGAATTGCAACAATATTAAAAAAAAAAAAA
>NC_061113.1:268582406-268611896 GCF_002878395.1 Capsicum annuum
CTATAATAAAATAATATGATTAAACCTAACCTTTTCACAAAATTCCTCAAAGCCTAACCGAACATTCATCAACTATCCTGTAAACCACATTAAATCAATACGATAATTGAGATATCAAATTGTAGTTAGCCTTCACCATAGCAAGGACCGGTGTTGCTTACATCATCAAAAACCGCATGTCTACATCGTTAAAAACTGCATGTCCTACATACAAAAAACTAAGACCTGATAAAAGTGAATAAAGGAAGGAGATAAACCTTAGTGAAAATTGTGTTGCAAAGCGTAGGTATTTTTGGTTTAGAGTTGTTGCGTTGCTTTCTTTGCAAATTGTTGGTAATTTTGGTTTAGAGTTTCTGCGTTGCTTTCATTTTTGCCTAATTTATAATTTAGAAGTAGGGTAATTAGGTTTATAAATGTATTAGGACTTTCAATAGAAGTAGGGCATTAGGTTTCATAAAAGGAGAAAAGACGATTTTGTTTAAAGGGGAGACTTTTAATGAAGGGTAAAACGGGCAAACACCATTTATAAGGGCCTTCACAATTTTGGTTTAGAGTTGTTGCGTTGCTTTCATTTTTGCCTAATTTATAATTTAGAAGTAGAGTAATTAGGTTTATTAATGTATTAGGATTTTCAATAGAAGTAGGGCATTAGGTTTCATAAAAGGAAAAAAGACAATTTTGTTTAAAGGAGAGACTTTTAATGAAGGGTAAAAAGGGCAAACGTCATTTATAAGGGCATTCACACTTTTAATCTAATAGAGATAAAGTTCAGACAAACTTATCTCGCTGACTTAAAGTCATTATAAAGTGGCTAAGCTTGTAAAAAAAATTAGAAACTTTGGTTATTTGTGCTTCCACCGACTACAAGGTACTTTTTGTTTTTCAAATGGATTGGTCTTTAATTTTTTCTTTTAATAATCAAACTTACACATAATGAGGCAGAGCTTTTTAGAAACTAAAGTCATGCTCGAATATACCTTGTAAATATTATGATAAAAAAAAAATACTCTATAAATTTATCCTTCACAAAATGTTAGATAAAAAATTAAAGGCCAAAATTTCATAAACATACACCTTGACTTACTATATTTACACAAATTTCCACCTTTATAAAGTTATTACAAAAATTACAACTAATTATGTATCTTCTTTGGACGTATCAGCATAGGCTGATCCCTGATTCGGACTCTTCGGGTGCCAAGTAAAATTGTCAACTGGTACATTTACGACGCTTGTTGTCCTGTTTTAATCAACCATGCTTAAATAAAAAAATAATAAAAAACGATGTGATGCTAATCAAGATAGAACCCACAACCTTTGACCCACAAAAGTGGCACTTTACCACTTGCACTAGATAGTACTTTGGTATTGTAAGTGACAGATTTAATATTTTACTGTATCAGTTTCTATATATAGAACAATGCTTAACAAAAAAATAAAAATAAAAAGTGATATGCTGCTGACCGAGATCGAATTCACGACCTATTACCCACAAAAGTGATGTTTTACCACTTGGAATAGATAGCACTTTCGTATTGTGAGTGACATATTTAATATTTACTATATCAGTCTCGATATATATAGAACATTACTTAACAGAAAAAAAAGTTAAAAAATAATATGTTGCTGCCCGAGATCGAACCCACGACTTATTACATACAAAATGACACCTTGCCACTTGCACTAGATAGTGCTTTGATATTATGGGTGACATATTTAATATTTTAATATATCAGTCTATATATATAGCTATATATATAGAGTTTCCGTCGAAGTTTGCGGGTGGCGTGCCATCTCCACCGGCTTTAATAGATCCGCCCCTATGTATCAGGAGCAAATTATGTATCTCCACAGACCAAAAATCAGAAAAAATATTTTAGGAGCTAATTATGCGCCTTTACAAAGAAAAATTGTATCTTTATCGGATGTATTATGTATCTCGATAGACCAAAATCGAAAAAAAAGTATAAAAAGCTAATTATGTATTTTTACAAAAGAGAAAATGTATCTTCGTTGGCGTATCAGGAGTTAATTATGTATCTTGACAGAACCAAAGTTAAATTTTTAATAATTATGTAAAATATGGAGATTTTCTATAATTAAGATTCAAACTGTTGGGATTGATGTTGTTTGACCAAATTAAAGACCAAAATGCAAAAGATGCAGAAGTGCAAATGACCCACAAGGGTGGGAATCATATGGGCTGGGCTTGGCAGAATCATTCATTCAAAGGGCCCATCCTTCATTTTCGGCCCATTTTTAGCCTCAAACCGAAAATAATAGTATTTATTTCAATTTGGCCCCTCATAGTTTCCAAATCTGACGAAACAGCTACTTCTTTCACTGCAAATCAACAGCAAATTTTCGGGTAGTGAATCGTGAATCTTTCTTTCATCAATGGCCGGTTTCCTTCTTAATCATGTACGTCATCTTCCTCTTATTCTACTGTAATTTTTTATTTGGCGCAAGATTTGATTTTCCTGAAATAATAATTTTTCAAGAAAGTTTACATTTTTATTTTTTGCAAGATCTGATTTTTAATTGCTGAATTGTGTAATGATCTCGATAATCTTATGTTTTAGAGATTTGGGGTTCTAGTTTTCGTATCAGTTGTTGCGATGTAATCATTATTGGGTTTTCCTTGATGTGAAAATCATCATTTGTTGTTAGAGTTAGCTGGTATCTGTTGCTGGTGGGAGGTGGGCAGTTATCCTGTGGAATTAGTCGAGGTGTGTGAAATCTGGTGCGGACACCATGGTTATAGAAACATAAAAAAATATCATTTGTTAGTTATCACCTTTTGATTTTTACAAATTAGATCTTATGTTAGTCATCACGGTTTGATTCGTAGAAATTAGTTTATTTACCTCACATTTAAGGTTTGCGTACACTGTACCCTTACCAGAACTCACTTGTGGGACTATATTGTGTACGTTGTTGTGTTGAAGGTACTAGTTTCATTAGTGAATTTGGAAATCGACTGCTGTGAGTGAATGGTGATTGTTTGTGTAGGATTCTTGTCCTGTGGTGAAGAACATACTTCTTCTGGATTCAGAGGGAAAGCGTGTAGCGGTTAAATACTACTCTGATGACTGGCCGACAAACAGTGCTAAGCTTGCCTTTGAGAAGTCCATTTTCACCAAGACCCAAAAGACAAATGCTCGGACTGAAGGTATTGCTTGGAGGCCTGTTATGCTTGAATGATATTTGATCTTCATGTATGAATTATTCGCGGCATGTTTCTGTGGAATACCGTTGCATGTTATGTCTTATATAGTGTCTAGTGGTCTAGTGGATTCTTGTAAAGGTTTGATTTTTAATGTGCTTAATTTGTTTGGTCTTACCGTTCAAGTTTTAATCTGCAGCTGAAATAACTATGTTTGAGAACAACATTATTGTTTATAAGTTTGTGCAAGACCTCTACTTCTTTGTCACTGGAGGTGATGATGAAAATGAACTAGTTCTAGCCACTGTTCTTCAGGGTTTCTTTGATGCAGTTACCCTTCTCCTAAGGTATTTTTAGTGAAGGCTCTAAAACTTCTCCTTGATTTCGGGATTGTCTTTTGACCTGTGCATATTTGCTATCTAATCCAATGGGTAATTGTTTTAGGAATAACGTTGACCAGAGGGAGGCACTTGAGAATTTAGATCTTATTCTTCTATGCCTTGATGAGATTGTGGATGGAGGGTAAGTCAGTGGTTCTCTAGTAGTTGTATTCTAGCATGTTACTGTTTTTGGCTTTCCCAAGTATTTTACTTTCCATTTTTTCGTTCCTTCTCCTTCTTTGTTTAGTGTTCTACTGCTGCTAAAGAAACTTTCATGTTATTCTATCCAAGATTAAACCATACATACATTTTAGTAGTTGCTGGAAATTGTGGTATACTCTATGCATGTGTAGATTTTTAATTGAACTTATTTTTCAATTCAAATGTGTTCTAAATTCAAAGTGGATTTTATTATATTAATTACATGTTCAAGACAAAGGAGTATAAAAACAAGAGATAACCAGCGTAATGATTTGGGAGTGTTGTATAGTGAACAACTAAATGCAAATCGGATTTAGACTTGGGTTAATGAAATTAGAAGAGAATCCTCTGTGCAAATTTGTGCTCAGACTGTTTACAGGAGACATGATGGTAGTTACTCTTGGGTATTGGGTCTTTATTTGTTGTATAGATAGATAACAATTTCCTAGTTATGAACCGCTACTGGCAAGGGGAATTTCTCGCTATCAAAAAAAAAAAAAGCTTAACAAATTCATAGTTTAGCATTTGTCTGTCTACACTATTGTACTTTTGGCCAATGGCTTGCATTGTGGAGGCATTTTATTGACTTTCAAGGCTATTACCTGAAACAACATTGCTTCTCTTACCTACTGAGATGATTCACTGGGCAAGGAGAAAATCTTCTTGCAAAAACTAAATAATGCTTGAAGACATAAAATCACCTATATAGAAATGTTACCTTCTCAAAAAAATTAACCTATATAGGTGAACCCATGCAGTATTGCAATGTGTTGCTTTTGATTTGACCGCGATATGTTTTCCTCAATAATTTTGCATTTTCTTCCTTTCTTTTCTATCTAGAAAAAGGAGGAGTTGAAAATAAGGAGCGAACGAGAGAAGGTAGAGTATGATGCTTCTTATTAGACAGCCATGCTCATTTCATCAGCTTTTGGGTGCAGGGGTGGAGCTATAAGTCCAACTATGATTTCAGCAGAACCAGTAGCTTTGGCTGAAACCTCGTGTTTGTGTTAAAATATTCAGTTAAATATGTACAAATAATTTATCCAGTGAGCTATCGAGAAACCACACACTCAAAATTCTGGTTCCGCCTATGTTGGGCATATCTTATGGAAATCAACCATGCAGAATTTTTCATGTGAAAGTTCAATCCATGGCTGCCAGTAGGAGGGTGTAAACAATTAGTTCTGCACATTAGGATAGATTCATTTTATGCTGTTGTGACAAGGAAAATGTGTTCCATTGTGCCATAATCAAGATTTAGCTTGCTTTGTTCGATTATCTTCTTTTTTGCCAGAATGGAATAACAAGGTTTAATATCTTGGGTAAATTTTTTTCACTTCACAAGTGCACTCAAAGAATTTTTATTCCAGTGTTCATTTCTTCGGTATATTGATTGTGATCTAGCTCTCTTGTCTAGATATCTTGCTTTTACAAGTTAGATTGTTAACATCTGGTATTACTGTTACGGTTCAAGTACCATATTCATCGTATTAACCACTTTGCATTGGTGCCTTCTGTTCCGACTTTTACAGTAACATTTTTACTAAACTTTTTGGTGCTTGGAATGTATGCTGCAGGATGGTACTTGAAACCGATGGTAGTATTATTGCTGGAAAAGTTTCCAGTCATAACTTGGATGATGGAGCACCCTTGTCTGAACAGGTAAGCAACATATTCTTTCTATTGCTAAGTCATACTTTAATGGTGGTATAATTCTTAGGACTTCTACATTCTCATGCATATGCGTACTTGTGTAGAATCTCATATCTTTCCTTGACTTCATATAAAGGTCGGTCGGAATCTTATGGGTTATTGGAGAGGTAAAATAACAGGCTTGTATAAACCCTGTAGAGCAACCCATCCGTTCCTTGCAAACGTCTGAAAACCAAGCCCTTCCAGGTCTATAATGTTGCGTAGGCTGAAACTTAAAGGGGCACCGCAAATTTTCTAGTGAGGCAATGTTTTAAGGCATCTCATACTCTTAAGCTTAGCTAGAACAAGGTTTATAGTTATAACCCTTTCCTGCATTGTCCCAAAATGCTCCCGACTCCTGGTTTAGCTAGTAAGTTCATGGTAAATTCATTTCTTGTTGGGTTATAGTTAAGTTTTACATGTCAACAACTATGCCTGAGTCCCCCTTTGTTAGCTCGTTAGCGTGATTTTCTTGTGCAATGGCCTTTTGTAATAATAAGCTATTGCCTGTTAAATCAGTTAGTAAATTTTGAAGATTTCATGCAAATATGATCTAGTTTTGTTCTCAAACAACTTAATTACTTGAAATGTCGGTCATTTCTTGATTCTTTACCAGCTGGTGCTTTAAGTACCTAAAACAGGAACCACATTAGATGTTGCCAGCTTACACTTTGTTTATCTTGACTCTTGAGTATTTCTTTCATCTTAATGTGTCTTTACAATCTTCAGACAATAACTCAAGCTTTGGCAACAGCGCGCGAACATTTGACAAGATCACTTCTCAGATGAAAATTTTCTTTTAGTTTGGAGAGAGCAATTATATTTTTGACATATTCATTATGATTATATTTGTAGTTAATTTTCTTTCGGATGATGATGTTGCGTATTCGTATAGTCATTCCATTTAAGATGTTCTGTTGCCTGTACTATCTTGTAAGTGGAGGCCATCCTTTATGCATTTTGGATCAACATATGAGTGTGTTTCTTTAATGCCTTTCCTTTTACCTTTGCTCAAAGTCTATAATAAATCATGAACAAACCGTCAAGCCATGTATTTTCCAAAAAGAATAGACTATATGCACTAAGCTCTGCTATACGCAGAGTTTAGTAAAGGTCGGACCATAAGAGTCTGCTCCACCCTAGATGTCTACACTCGTCGTAAATGTTTCTTCCAAAACTACATACATGTTTTGAATCAAAGCAATGCGCCTTGCGATGCGATGGAGGAGATGCAAGCTTTGGAGATGGAAATAAACCAAGCAAGTGGAAGAAAAATATGAAATTGTAGGGCAAACTGTTATAAGAGAGATCCCTAAAAGCTTTATGTACTTCTGTTGGTGTTTGACTACTAAAAGGTTGTTATTTTTATGATTTCACCTTCATTAAAGGAGTAAATAATCATTACTGGTAAATAGCATACACCGAATTAGGCAGACAGGAGTGTGCAGTGGCTCCACATTCAAACAAATGATAACAACAAATGCATGCAATTTCGTAAGTGGAATATGGAGAGATTGTTTCCGATATCCTTTTCATATGTCTTATTCCTATCTTGCGAGGCAGAGAGATTGTTTCGCATAGATCCTCAGCTCAAAAAGAAAGATACGGGATCTGAGAAAAAGACATCTAAAAGGCTATGATTGAATGAATGTGATCCCTCTATTATTAATAAAAGATCTTAAGTTTGAATCATGAAAATGTTTCTTTTTTTTTTTTTTTAGGGTGCACACTTCCATGTTTAATAGGTCTTACTTGATGCAAATTCCTCTTAATTGTAGTTTCAAATGAGTATCGAACATTAGGTGAAAAATAAATAAAAATAATACTAACAAATAGCATCTAAGGGTGCAAACTAGTGAAGTGGAGTAAGAACCACGATGATATCTTTCCATTCAAGTCTTGATGGATCCGAGTTATTTTACACCTATGCTGGTGTAAGATAGCAAATACCTTATGAAATTAGTCATTTGCGTGCGAACTCAATTATCAGTAACGTAAACAAAAAAGGTGATGGAGAAAGGTCCCGTAAAATACTGGTATTTGTTGGGGGAGCTTAGGAGGGAGAGAGGACTTGAATTTCTTGTCATTCCTAATTCTACGTTAATAAAAAAAAAAAAATTCTCCTCCATTCTCACTTTCCAATCTCTCAACTTGTTCCCATTTCTTTTCTTCTCTCTTCCCTTTTTTTCTTTGTTGCACTTTTGCTGCTTCAGGTAACTCTTTGTTCTCTGTCTTTCCTGATTCTACGTAAAAAAAAATGCATGATGTAATTCACGCATGAGTTATTATGTATTTCCTTCTGAATGTCAATACTATCATCTGTTTGATCATGTTATAATAAATGAATAAAAATGCCTCTTCAATAGCTGCAACATAGCTTAATATTGTCATTTTCCATCTTTTCTATGTTCTCTTCGAATCTGTTGATCAGATAAATTGATGCCAAAAAAATGATGTTTTGTGGGATGTTTTCAGGTAAAATATTCTGATATTCGATGATATTCTAGTTCAGTAAGGCATGATGTTCGTGCCGTTTAATTGTGTTGTTGAAGGCAACTTATAGCTGCTCCGTGGCGATAAAGAATGGCGGGAGGGAGGATAAGGGCAAGGATCAGGAGGAGTAGTATATACACGTTTGGTTGTCGTAAACGTCCACCTACTTCTGAGGAAGAAGCTCCTCATGAGTTGGGACCTGGTTCTTCAAGAGTTGTCCATTGTAACAAGCCTCATCTACATGAAAAGAAACCTCTCAACTATTGCAAGAATTTCATATCCACCACGAAGTACAATGTCATCACGTTCCTACCCAAGGCCTTGTTCGAGCAATTCAGGCGTGTTGCTAACTTGTACTTTCTCCTATGTGCAATCCTAACACTTACTACAGATCTTTCGCCATTTGATCCGTTTAGTACGGTGGCTCCTTTGGTATTTGTTGTTGGTTTGAGTATGGCAAAGGAAGGATTGGAAGATTCAAAGAGATTCCTACAAGATATGAACGTAAATCGTAGGAAAGCTAGTGTCCACTCTATAGATGGCGTGTTTGAAGATAAGCCATGGATGAAAATCCGGGTTGGAGATGTCTTGAAAGTGAATAAGGATCAATTTTTTCCATGTGATTTACTTCTTTTATCATCTAGTTATGAAGATGGAATTTGTTACGTGGAAACTATGAACTTGGACGGGGAGACCAACTTGAAGGTAAGAAGAGCTTTGGAGATTACCTTACCGCTGGATGAAGATGAGGCTTTCAAGGAATTCACCGCGACCATAAAATGTGAAGATCCCAATCCTAGCCTCTACACTTTTGTTGGCAACCTTGAATATGATCGTCAGGTTTATCCTCTTGATCCTAGTCAGATTCTCCTCCGGGATTCAAAGCTTAGGAATACTGGTTTTGTCTATGGAGTTGTAATATTCACTGGTCATGATAGCAAAGTTATGCAGAATTCTACAGAGTCTCCTTCAAAGAGGAGCAGGGTTGAATTACAGATGGACAAGATCATTTACCTCCTTTTCGGCATCCTTCTCTTGATATCGGTTGTTAGTTCCATTGGCTTCGCCTTAAATGTAAAATTCGACATGCCAAAATGGTGGTATTTACGACCTTATGACGATAAGAGTAAGACAACTGATCTAGACGAGCCTGAGCTGTCTGGCCTTCTGCATTTGCTCACTGCACTTATTTTGTATGGTTATTTAATTCCCATATCCCTCTATGTCTCCATTGAAGTCGTGAAGGTCCTACAGGCATCATTCATAAACCAGGATATCAGTATGTATGATGATGAGACAGGAACTCCTGCTCAAGCTCGTACGTCAAACTTAAATGAGGAGCTGGGGCAGGTTGATACAATCCTCTCGGACAAAACTGGCACTTTGACGTGCAACCAAATGGACTTCCTGAAATGCTCTATTGCCGGTGTTCAGTATGGAACACGTGCTAGTGATGTAGAACTTGCAGCTGCAAAGCAGTTGGCAGAGGACATGGGTGGGCAAGATCTTGAATCTTCAAATACAACAGAATTAGAGACAGTCGTCACCTCTAAAGATGAAAGAAACCTTAAACCTGCAATAAAGGGGTTCAGCTTTGAGGATACTCGCCTTATGAAGGGATGTTGGATGAAAGAGCCAAATGCAGATGTCCTGTTGCTGTTCTTTAGGATACTTGCAATTTGTCATGCTGCTATTCCCGAGCAAAATGAGGAGACTGGAGGCCTTAATTATGAATCAGAGTCTCCAGATGAAGTATCATTTCTTGTTGCAGCCAGAGAATTCGGTTTTGAGTTTTTCAAAAGAACCCAAGCAAGTGTTTTTGTAAAAGAAAGATGCCCTTCTTTTCAAGATCCAATTGACAAGTAAGGTCAAGTTTCAAACCTCCCAAGAATTGCATTACGCTTGTCGTACACTTACATTTTGTTCCTTCACTCCAGGGAATACAAAATTCTTAATCTTTTGGACTTCACCAGCAAGAGGAAGAGAATGTCTGTTATTATTCGGGATGACAGCGGCCAGATTCTTCTCTTGTGTAAAGGAGCGGACAGGTCTTTCTTTCATTACCATTTTTTAGTCTTTCTTTCATTACCATTTTTTATTCTCAATTTTAGCTCCTGCATCTCTCAGGGTTGGTGATTCAAGAGTCATTCTGCTATTTATTAAGTTTATCAATGTAGCCTATGGCTACATGTCTTGTTTAACTTCTAAATTAAATGTTGTCTGTTTGGATTATGCAGCATCATCTATGATAGATTAGCAAAGAATGGAAGGAGGTTTGAGGAAGCTATGACCAAGCATTTGAACGAATATGGGGAAGCAGGGTTGCGTACTCTTGTGCTCGCCTACAAGAAACTGGATGAAGCCGAGTACTCGGCTTGGAATGAAGAGTTTACTAAAGCTAAAACTTCAATTGGCGGGGATAGAGATGTTGTCCTTGAACGTGTATCTGATATGATGGAAAAAGATTTGATCCTTGTTGGTGCTACGGCTGTGGAGGACAAACTACAGAAGGGAGTATGTTCCTTTTATTACTAGAATACAAAAGTATATATATTTCCATTCACTGTCCTATTAACATATCATTCTATATGTTTTCACCAGGTTCCTCAGTGCATAGATAAACTGGCACAAGCCGGTCTCAAGATTTGGGTTCTGACAGGTGATAAGATGGAAACAGCCATAAACATAGGGTACGCGTGTAGTTTGCTTCGACAAGGGATGAAACAGATATGCATAACATCAGTGGATGCAGCCCAAGATTCCCAACAGGTAGGTTTGCTGGAATTAGAATAGTTTTCATTCTTATGGAAATTTATTAGTATCATTCATGGCAGCTTTCCATTTATTTGTCACTGATCAGGCTACAAAGGAGAACATTTTAAAGCAAATCACAAATGCTTCCCAGATGGTCAAACTTGAAAAGGATCCTCATGCCGCATTTGCTTTGATAATTGATGGGAAAACGTTATCTTATGCATTGGAGGATGATACAAAGCATCAATTTTTGAACTTAGCTGTTGATTGTGCCTCAGTCATTTGCTGTCGTGTCTCTCCTAAGCAGAAGGCTTTGGTAAGATATATCTCAAATTTGATTTGGTTTTTCAAATCTATCCCGTCTTTTCTTCCATAATTGTACCTATTCATACTCCTCAGGTAACGAGGTTAGTGAAGGAGGGAACTGGAAAAATCACCCTAGGAATTGGTGATGGTGCAAACGATGTTGGGATGATTCAAGAAGCAGACATTGGTGTTGGCATTAGCGGTGCAGAAGGAATGCAGGTAGGTAGTGTGTATAACGGTTTTTTGCCTTACTAATCTATTAAAAGCAAGTTTACATTCTTCTTGGGACTATTATATGTGTATACGAGGGATTCATGCATGAGTCTTGAGGGCCATATCTTTCCCCATGGCGAGTATATCCTCTTGCTGTAACTGTGCTAAATGGTTATCAGCTTCTTGCAGGCAGTGATGGCTAGTGACTTTGCTGTGGCGCAGTTTCGGTTCTTGGAGAGACTTCTCGTTGTACACGGGCATTGGTGCTACAAACGAATTGCTCAGATGGTAATTTTTGTGTATCTGTTTCATTTTATGCAATTAAGCACTACATTGCTTGGGTCCTTTACATGTTTCATCTAATCCGCAACCATAATCTTCTGTATGCAGATATGCTACTTCTTCTATAAAAATATAGCTTTTGGCCTCACACTCTTTTACTTTGAGGTTTACGCTGGCTTTTCCGGACAGTCAGTCTATAATGATATGTACATGATTCTATTCAACGTGCTTCTTACTTCATTGCCTGTAATTGGACTCGGTGTATTCGAGCAGGATGTGCCTTCTGATGTTTGCTTACAGGTGAGTCCTTTGGCAATAACATCTTCTCGGAGTTGCTATAAAGTTAAAAGAAAAGACTTGCGTTGTCACAGTGTTTAATCTATTAAAACTTTAACGCTCTCTGCAGTTTCCTGCACTGTACCAGCAAGGACCCCGAAACTTGTTCTTTGACTGGTATAGAATACTTGGGTGGATTAGCAATGGTATCTACACCTCGCTCTTGATTTTCTTCCTGAACGTTTTGTTCTTCTACGACCAAGCGCTCAACTCTGAAGGCAAGACGGCTGACTTGGCTATGCTTGGTACTTCAATGTTCACGTGTGTGATCTGGGCTGTCAACTTCCAGATCGCGCTGACAATAAGTCATTTCACATGGATACAGCATGTTTTTATATGGGGGAGCATTGCTGTTTGGTACCTATCAGTCACTCTGTATGGTGAGCTATTCCCAGATTATGCTAGATATGCCTTCCGAATCATGCAGGAACACTTAGGTCCTGCTCCACTGTTTTGGTGTAGCACCCTCCTAGTAACATCCGCGTGCATTTTGCCTTACCTTGCCCACGTAGCTTTCCAAAGAGCGTTCAAGCCGAGGGATCATCACATCATACAAGAAATCAAGTACTACAAGAAGGACCAAATAGATGAACGTATGTGGAAGCGACAGCAAACGAAAGCAAGACAGAAGACAAAGATCGGTTTCACAGCCAGAGTAGATGCCAAGATTAGGAATTTGAAAGGAAGACTGCAGAAAAAGCAGTCACAAATGGAGTTCACAAACACACAACCATAACTTTGCAATGTGCATTTGCTTCCTTTCTCCCCATTTCTATAAATAGAGGTTGCCCATTTCCAATATTTACTTATCTTCTTTTTTCTCTCAAGTATACTCATCAACAAATGAGAGATCATTCATTCATTCATTCATTAGTTAGTTAGGAAGGTACCTACCATGAACATTGCAGTGTACAATACTTTGTATAGTTTTGAGAAATAGCTCACACACATATCTCTTGCTTTCAAACTCAAACAACTTTACATAATGACTAATTGAGCACTCCAAACGTTTGTTGAACTCAATTCAATTGAGTTTTCTTATATATATATTTTTCTTTTTGGCAAGTGGGATACTTATATTAACTTCGTAACAAAAACTACAGAGAGGAGTTTGGTAGCACAACCATCATAATATCTATCTGCACTTTGTGCAATATTTACGGATCATCCATTAAAGTCTAAAATAGTACTAGTAGGAATATTTACATATGCACTAGGTGGTAAAACTCCCACAATTTTGCTATCTTGTCTTTACCTAAAAAAAAATCTTAACAAGGCAAATACTATAATTTAAGACCAAACTACATACCTAATCCATTTATTTTGGTTTGGTTGGCTACTGCCAAATTCATTTTATATTTCCATATTTTTTGTTCTATTTTGAAGATGTTGCTGGGGAATACACCAGAGTTTCAAATAGGCAAAATAAGGAAAAAAATTAAATTCACTACTAAAATTACGGATAACCAATTTATTATTATTACTTTAAAAAAAAAACATAAGATATTGTAGAGTTGACGACGTTGACTTAATAACATTGAATGTCTTTTGAGTATTATATACAAAGTATAATTATACATACACACTATACAAACCTATATTGTTATATTGTACCTACATTATACATATTTCAATTATACTATTTAGTAAATTAGTTGGCTATAAATTCATAACATTCTCGAGATAATAATAGAATTAATCAAATCAAATGATTCATGATAATAATTAGTCGAAATTAAAACTTAGTTGTTACATTGTTAAATATTCTCATTCATCGTAACTCATCACAATAAAAGAACTTGTATTAAAACGATAACTTATTTATCAAAACTAAAATTAAAAAAAAAAAATTAAAATATAGCTAAATGTAAAGAATTTATATGATCAATTTGACTAACTTTTAACTAAGATAATTTATTTATACTAAAAATAGAAGAAATAAGACACTCTGGGTTTTAATTTATTTATCTTATTATAGTCATTTCAAAATAGGAAATGTTTATTTTTTTTCCAACAATTATTTAATTTCAACTTTCCACCTTAAAAGTTGAAATTCAAGTTCTTATATTTTTTTCTTAAAAGTCATTTTTTTTTTTTTTGATAATTATTTAATTTTAATTATTCATATTAAGACATTGACATTAAAGTTCATATATTTTCATTAAATTTTAAGTTAAATTAAAATCAGACAAAAGGATTAAAACGGAAACATATTCATTATTGTTAATGACCAAACAAATATATGACAAAAGTCATCACCATAGTAAGTGTTGAGAGGGAGAGAGAGAAATGGTGGATTGAATTGGAGCAGCAAAGTTGAAGGAAGCAGTAATATAATCAACATTCATCATGCTTCTTCACCATCACAACAACACAATTACCTAAAATCTCCATATATTATTATTATTATTATTATTAAATGTTTTTCTTATTTTATCTGGTTTCATACACCCTTAATTAATGAATTAATTAATTAAAAAATTAATTAATTAATCTCCTTTTTTGTCTTCTTAGATCCCTTTTGTTGATTGAAGAACTGGGTATCTTTTAATATTTTTGATAATTTTTGAGCCTCCAAATAATGGAGCCTCGTGTCGGTAATAAGTTTCGTCTTGGCCGGAAAATTGGTAGCGGTTCGTTTGGTGAGATCTATCTCGGTATATTATGCAACCCCAAATTCTTCAATTTTGCTTTTTGTGAATTTTTTTTTCTTAAAAAGGATTAATTTTGGTTTTGTTATATGTTAAGGGACTAATGTTCAGACCAATGAAGAGGTTGCAATTAAGCTGGTAAGTATTGATTTTTTTTATTTTTATTTTGATTTTCCCAATTTTGAACTTTTAGGGTGTGTTTGTTGGTATAATTCTGTATTTTGTTGCTTCTTGATTGTCTAAGTGAGGAATTTGAGTTGCTGTTAGTTGAAAGTTGGACTCTTTCTCATTTTTTCAAATATGAATTAGTTAAAGTTTTTCTTTACTTGCATTTAAATCAAGCATGTTTTTACTTGAGCCGAGGGTATATCGGAAATAGCCTCTCTACCTTGTAGAGGTAAGGTCTGCATACACACTACCCTCCCCAGACTGCACTTGTGGGATTGGATTACATTGGGTGTGTTGTTGTTGTTTTTTGCATTTAGATGAAGAATCTGCAGAATCTTGAATGTAGGTTTCTACACCATAGCAGCTTTTTTGGTCCCCCTGTGTTTTAGTAGCTGATCAGAGGATCATTGTTGTGTGGAGCCGAGTGTTGGTTAGTCAAGAACGGTTACGTTCAGAAGATGAAGGTAGTGGAGATGAGGGTGCTCAAATGGATGTGTGGACATATTAGGAGAGATATGATAAGGTGGGAGTGACCTCCGTGGCAAAAAAGATGAGGGAAGCAAGACTGGGATGGCTTGGATACGTGAAGAGGAGGTGCGCGGATGCGCCACTATGGAGGTGTGAGAGGTTGGCTGTAGTAGGAGTTAGGACTGGTAGAGGTAGGCTAAAAAATAACTGTTGGAAGGTGATTAGACAGGATAGAACACAACGTCAGCTTACCGAGGACATAATACTAGACAGGAAGTTTTGGAGGTCATTGATTAGGATAGAGTGTTAGTAAGTAGTCGAGTGATGTCACACTTTATGTGGGACCTCTTCTCCTTATTAGTAGTATTTTTTAGTAGACTCTTAATTCTTCATATGTGTATTACTATTTGTTGCTGCATTGGCTTTGATATCGCTGTTTTGGTGTCATATTTTTCTTGCAACCCTGCTTTGGAAACTTTTGTTTTGAGCCGAAGGCCTATTAGAAACAACCACTCTACGCCACAAAGAAGGGGTAAGGTATGCATATATTCTACCCTTCCTAGACCCCACTTGTGGGGCTATACTGAATATGTGTTGTTGTTGATAGAGGATGTTTGGCAACAAATGAAAAGGATCTAATTAACCTAAGGCTTGTAGAACAGGAAGAGTGCTATATATCACAATGATTTTAGACAAGATTTGGCACTAATTTCTAGTTACAAAATAAGTATAAATTCCAGAAACTAAAACATAACATTTTTGCAAAAATAGTATCAAGTTCTTGAAATCTGCTCCTCTGCTTATCAGAAATATCACCAAGATAAGCAAATGTAGTTGGGCAAGAGATAGAAATTTTAGGGTTGTAACTTGAGGTGACATCTGATCTTACCACTACAATCTGGCTAATGTGCTGAATTTAAAGATGCTTTACATGGAAACAGTTAGGGGTACCAACTAATAACAAAACCGCTAATACATGAACGTGTATAAATTTGTAAAGAGTTTACTATACATATTCCTCATGACAGCCTTTTGGTGTCTAATATGTTTATTTTAGTTTTTTCCTGCTATCTTCTTAGTGTCGTGAATTTGCCTGTTGATTTTGGAGATATTAGAACAGATTCACTGCTTTTATTTTGTGGAGATTTAGTAAGTGAAGTTCTGTTTTAATTTGCTGATACTCATGGAATTGATTTCTCTTTTTCCATTTTGCCGCTTATGCTGACGCATGGTCTATGACTTATGATTTATTTAGAGATTAAGTTATTCATCTTTCAACTCTGACCGAATTCTTTTAGTTTGTGATAAATACTTCTGCTGTTTCTGTTATTCAGGAAAATGTGAAGACAAAGCTTCCTCAACTACTATATGAATCGAAGCTGTATAAATTACTACAAGGAGGAAGTAATTTCTCATTCTTTCTGTTGGCTAGTATTGCTTCTTTGGTACACAATATTTATATCCTGTTCTCATCAGTTGTAATTCTTTGTTGACATTGATAGCTGGAATCCCCAATTTAAAATGGTTTGGAGTTGAAGGAGATTATAATGTCCTTGTGATGGATTTACTGGGACCTAGTCTTGAAGATCTCTTCAATTTCTGCAGTAGAAAGCTGTCCTTAAAGACTGTTCTTATGCTTGCAGACCAGATGGTAGGTGTGAAGTCTTGCACTTGTTTATTTCGTTAACCATTTAAAACATGTTTTCATTGTATTCAATTTGTAGATAAATCGGGTCGAATTTGTTCATGCCAAATCTTTTCTTCATCGAGACATAAAACCAGACAACTTTTTGATGGGATTAGGAAGACGTGCAAATCAGGTATTGGGATCAAAACTATCAATTGCTATTTCATTCACCCGTTGCTAGTAGGGAAATTACTGATTCATACTACCATTGCTTACATATAGGTCTATATCATTGATTTTGGACTGGCTAAGAAGTTTAGGGACTCCAACACTCATCAGCATATTCCTTATAGGTAAGATCCCCACCCAAAAAAAGTGTCTTTCTTTGATTAATCTATAGTAAGCGTCTTTAAACTTTTTAAAGAGAGGATAAGATAACGCTTATATTCTATGGATTGATTTAGTTAGTCTAAGAAGGATGGTTCATAAGAAGTATAAGCGCTATATGGTCTTCTTCTGCATTTTGTGTATAGGGACAAAAGGATTATTCCTTTTGGTTTTCCTCAAAAAGAATTAATTTTCCTCAAAAAATTATTTCCTTTAGTTTGCGTCAACTGTAAACACTATGAGCCTACTCCCTGGTCCAATTGGTTTGTCCCTTTTGACTTGGACACTTATTATGAGAAGAGTTCAGGATATGAGTAGTCTAATATCTGTAAAGAGTTATTGGGACCATATATCTTGTCTAATATATGTAAAGAGTTATTGGGACCATATATTAGACAACTCATATCTTGTCTATTATCTGTAAAGAGTTATTGGCAACTAACCATAAGGATTAGTTATCACACAAGATCTTTATCGAAAAAAGAGTTATTGCCTATTGGGACTCAAGTTTTACTTTTGTGCTGTAGTAGAACAAAATAGATGATAAAGGTGTACTTAGAAGGGTGAAATATTTGTTCGCTAAAACTTCTTTTGGCATGTAAAATGAATTAACAATTTACAGTTAAGAAAATGGACGAGAGACATCCCAAAAAGAAAGTAAAACAAGTATTTTTTTAGTTTAAGGGAATTGTCAAAAGACAGAATTTCAGTGTCAGTTTTTATCTTTTTCTAAATCATAAGATATTATCCTAGTCAATCACCAACAGAATCCATAATTACCAGCTGGATATGCATCTCATAGAGTTCTTTGTCTTGACACAATTGATGTGGATTACCAGGATCATTTATATGTATTGGTATCACTAGCATATCACAATTTGGTATCAGAATTTAAGTAGAAAAAATTAGTCATTAAAACTTTAAAAAGCATCAGAAATTTAAAATGGTATTTATATCTTGACCGATATGATTTTAACATCATTTATTTTGCCAGATATTAAATTTCATATCTTTTATCCAAATAATTATTATTTGTATTTATATCTTTTTTCCTTAGACTACACATATTTTTTCCCTTCGTTAGCACCTTTATTAGATAAACTCCATGCTTTAATTGCTCTTTGCACTTAAAACCCTTGAAGACCTTGACACTTTTCTAGGCTTTTCACCTTTTGATGGCACTGAGTCACCAACTCTCACTTAAGAGGCAAGAAGCAACAGATGAAATGGCGTGTGGGGTTTTGAATATGAAATTTACATTAGTAACTATAAGAATACAGAAGTATAGATTCTTTATAGCTTCTGTGGTGGATCTTTCTCCTGTTTTTCCCTCCGTCACTTGCCTACATTCATTTTCTAAATTTCAAGAGGTGACCATGCCCCATTGACCGTGTCACATGATAAGAAAGTGGGCCTTGGGTCTAATTTAACCCAAAAGCTAGCTCAAGAGGTGAGCATTGTGCATGACCATGTAAGGAGACAAGTTTGCCTCCGATCTACTGATGTGAGTCATTATAATACCTTTGTACGCCCAGACATGCCAACTAGAGTGTGAATAAGATAACATGGGGGTCCAACATCAGGCGAAACAAGAATTGGGTGGATCTTGCTCTCATACCATGTATATTTTGAGAAGGAGAAAAGTCTTCTTGTATTTCAATTGTTTTTACATCAAATGGCAATGGTACAATAAAGCCTGTGGCTAATCTATGGGAGGAAATAATCAATTAATGCTACAATCAAGCTAGTGACAAAATCTTTCTATAATTAAGCTAGGATATAAAATCAAATATTCCTACTAATTACACCAGTCAACTTATTTAAACAAGAATAACTTCTTAAAAATTATTACGACAGGATACCTCTATAGTTTATTCTAGATTACTTGTTTTGATGCCAAATACGGTTAGGAAGTGAAGTAAACCAAAAAAAGATGATAGCATTGTTCCCATTTCCAGATAAAGGCAGATAAAGGAGGAGAGCTGTGGTAAATTGATTGATAGCATAAAGATAGTGAAATCATTATATTGTCAACCCCATGTCCCAGCTAGTTTGGAATAGTGGCTAGTTGGTTATAGCTCATTTTCCTAAGTTTCCCTCGTTGATTCTCTGTCTCCCATTAAGTTACTGGTGGAAGATGAAGGCACCATCAATCTAGCGCCACCATTTCTAATTGCTGTGGAGTTGTTTTCATTATTTATTCAAAATACGCACTATTTACTGAAATTTAATTAGTGAGAGGAGAGTTTTGCTGTTGGTTTGTATTGAGGTGGGCCATTTGCATTTTGAGCTTGTCAAAGTCATAGTTTTTAGTTTTTGTGTTGAGTTCCATTACAATAAATGCTTTTGGGATTCTTTTCTCATTTGATCTATCAGCTTAAGGAAATGATGTATCTCGAGATAACGAATGGATAATTTTATTTTATTCTTTTAATTTCAAATACAGAGAAAACAAAAATTTTATTTTATTCTTTTAATTTCAAATACAGAGAAAACAAAAATTTGACAGGAACTGCCAGATATGCAAGCATGAATACTCACCTTGGCATCGGTAAGATTTTGTTTTAAAACTTTTTTACACTTTCTTGTGTGTGGGTCATGTTTATTCTTGAAAACATCCTTGATTCTTGTTGCTTTCAAACTTACAGAACAAAGCCGGAGGGATGATTTGGAGTCACTGGGTTATGTTCTAATGTACTTCTTAAGAGGAAGGTAGAATCTATTTTTGTAAATCTCCTTTTCGCTTTGTTCATCTTTTTCTCTTTTTCATGGTACTTCTACTTACTGATTTCAAAATGTGTAGTCTTCCTTGGCAGGGGCTGAAAGCAGGCACAAAGAAACAGAAGTATGAGAGGATCAGTGAGAAGAAAGTTTCAACATCAATAGAGGCACTTTATGTTCTAACATTTTTCTTATGCTAGTGATATGAATTTTAAAACTGGTACTGACACAATTTTCCTTTCCTAGACATTGTGCCGTGGCTATCCTACAGAATGTGCATCATATTTTCACTACTGTCGATCACTGCGGTTCGAGGACAAACCCGATTATGCTTATCTCAAGAGAATTTTTCGTGACCTTTTCATTCGTGAAGGTTCGCTATTTTCTTGCTTTTCATGCTATGATACTTGCTGTATAGACAATTTAAGGTTTTCAGTGAATGCGTTTGCTAAAGAGTCTATTCTTTTTTGCTTTCTCCTCCTGTCTTTTTTTGTCCTTTCAGGTTTTCAGTTTGATTACGTATTTGACTGGACCATTTTGAAATATCAGCAGTCACAGCTTGCTAATCCTCCATCTCGTGCTCTTGTGAGTGACTTAGGTAGATCAGATTGTGTGTTAAATGGCCTCAGGATGTTAAATGAAATGATAATTTTGGTGCAGGGTGGTACTGCTGGACCAAGTTCCGGGATGCCTCATGCTCTTGCTAATGCTGAGAGGCAATCAGGTGTGCCTCTTATGTGTTCTTTACTTCAAGCATAAAGGAAATTATGCGCAATCAGTACACTTTAGAACTTTTATGCTATGTTGCTCAGACTATCCAAAAATGCAGTCTCTCTGGTGTCAGATCCTCCAAAAATCCGCTACTTTTGGAGTATCTGACACGCACCCAGGAGCATTTTTAAAGAGTCTAAGTGACATAATTTTTATGTGCAAAAATGCGTAGATTTACAATAAAACTGGACATTACTTGCAACATAGAGCTTGTATAAGTTTCTTTTTTGTTTACTACTTACCGTGCAAAGCATTTCACTCCTCGTATCTTTCCTAATAAATTTTATCTTTAGGCTTCAATGAAAAAGATAAAATTAATATGTAATTTTCACTACTTCATCATGTATGTTATTTTGAGTGTCCCGGATTTGTTAAGGAAAGTAACTACATTCCAATCTGCTAGTTTGCTATTTATTGTGCATATTATTCAGGTGGTGAAGAAGGTCGGCCCACTGGTTGGTCTTCAGGAAATCTTGCTCGTAATAGGAACTCGGGGCCGCAATTGAACTCTGGAAGCTTGGCTAAGCAAAAAGGGACAGTTGCCAATGATTTATCCATGGGTAAAGAGGTGACTCCTCTTGCTCTCTCACTCTTATTGTTTTCCAAGTATTTCCCTGTTTATGTTGATTTGTTTGAAGTGGAGGTCCCATATGAAACACATTGTGCTTTAGTAAAACACGAGTTGGCACAAGATTATGAGTGCATTTGATCTTATTAGACTATAGATGGCATCACTTTGAATTTACCAAGTAGGGGATATCGTGAATTTTCTCCCTCTTTTTTTCTTCTTTTGTTGCTTTTTGTATGTATATATTTCTGATCAATGTATTGCACTTTCTCCTAGTCGAACATCACTAAAGTTTCCATCCTTTGACATTTCTTTCTTCAATATAAATGCTAAGCTGAGAACAAATTCACTCTGCATGATAGAAACAGGATTTAGCACGAGGTTAAAAATCGTACAGTTTGCAGAATGCAAGCAAAAATATACTCAGGTTTTGTGATTCTATTGGCAATCAATGAAATAAAGGAATTTTGACTGAACTCTTGTTGCAGTTATCTAGTTCTAATTTTTTCCGGACAAGTGGATCAACAAGGCGCCCAGCTGTCTCTAGCAGTCGTGATCCAGTGATTACCGGTGTTGAACCTGATCCTTCTCACATCCGGAAAACAGATGCTAGTCCAGGAGATCTCCGTAAAACTACCAGTGGTGCCCAGAGAAGTTCACCAATTGTGTCATCAGATCAGAAGCGTAGCTCCTCCACTAGAATGGACAAGAACTTCGAGGCCGCCCTTAAAGGAATAGAGGGCCTAAGTGTCAAAAATGATGAGAGGCTGCATTACTAGCTTTGCTGCTTTATCTCACTTCTCTGGTTACTGTAAATCGTGGCAAAAGAATTGCACCAACGTTGGGGATTACACAACTTCGCTACGAGTTGCCATCAGGACAGGCTGAAAATAGAAACTAATGAGACCCCCAATAACATGATAAGGAGATTAATGTGTCACAAAACCAGATTTGAGAGATCTCTGGTAATCCGGTCTTTGTTTCTTCTGTATATTTGGAAATTTCTTTGTTTTTTGTCAGCTCCTTCTCTCTATCCCCTTTATAAGAGTTCTTAGTATTTGTAATGGTGTTATGTGTGAATTATGAATGTATTTTTTGTTAAGGTTGGAGACCAAATATTCACTTGAGACTACTTTTGTTGAAATTAAACCCATCTTTTTGCTGTTGTGCATGAATCTGAATAGCAAGTTGTTCAACTTTTTAGTAGATAATACTTTGTTTCGGGAAGGGGAGCCGGTAAAGTTATTGACATGTGATCAGGAGGTCACGACTTGGGTTCAACCCATGAAAACAGCCTCTTGCAGAAGGTGAGGCTGCGTATAATAGACGGTTGTGCTTCGGCCCTTCTTCGGACCTGCACATGAGTTTTATAAAGAAATATGAAGGATGGGTGAAAGGAATCATCCAATAGATAGATAAAGTGAACTATAAAGTAAAAGGAAGCAAAAAAGAAAAACCGTCCTTTTCTATCAGAATATAGAAAAAGCAAAATACTACAATTAAACAAAAGGAAGCAAACAAGAAAAGTTATGATCAGTTCATTGTGATAAAAAGGATGGTCTGAAATATGAATAATTGATAACATTCCTTTTTTATACATAATGGAGGATTTGCCCAGTAGATGAAAAGATATAATGTAATGTGTTAAAGTCTTTGTTAGAATTTGAACTGATTTTCAGAGTTTACATTTACTTCATTAACTACTAAATCACACTCTTAAATACCACCAATATCAACCAAAAAGAAAAAGCAAAAGACAATTTGATGCATTAAGTTCTCGCTGTGCATGAGACTCAAAAATAAAATTGTAAAAATCTATTTTATGCAGTACTTCGGTTCCACAGCTGAGAACCAATTATGCAAAGAGGGCAAAAAAAACACAAACAGATGTAGAAATTGTGGAATTGAGTGAAACTTCCTAATACCAAATGCACAATCTGTAAAGATTTTTTTGCCCTCTCTCTTTCAATATTCTATTTGAGCTAAAGACAAAAAATCCAACCCACCCTACATTTTTCATAACTACATTTTTTTTTTATCAATTCAGAAGGTTAAAAAAATTCCATCTTTCCTTTTTGACAATTGCACCTTCAAGCTTCAAAGTGTATTAACATATAGTAACTCATAAACCAAAATGACAATTCTCAATAAAAGAACAACTCTCTATATATAATAATAACATTAATAATTTTTGCAAGATTACAAGCAGAAAAAAGAAAAAAGGAGGGAAAGAATCCCCCAATTTATCACTTCAATGATAATTTATAAAAGACCAAATGCTTTTTCAAGAAAAGTAAAGACAATATCATAAGATAATTACTAGCCAATATGATATTTCGTACAATAGATTCTGGTGGTCCGATCTTTCTCCAAACCTCACAGTGGAGCGAGCCGCATGATCTCACCAGAACCCATGGACTACTTGATTGCAAGTATTTTTGATCCACCTAAAACTTTTTCTCAAAGTACCTTTCATTTTACCTTCCACAGCATAAGATTTATAAGCAAGAACTCTTTTTTTCCTTTGTAATTCAGGATCATTAAAAGACCAACTCCTTGAAGATGATGATGACACTCTACTTTTGCTCTTCTTGATCTTGACTTCTTTATCCACCCCCACCTCATATGAATAATAAGAATTAGTACTATAACTTCTAAAATCTTGCATATTTCTTGGACCACCATAGTAATTCTCTATTTGCATCCCTCCTTCTCTTGTTGACATAGATCTAAAATTCTCCATCTATAAAAAAAAAAAAAAAAAAAAGAAAAAAAAGAGAGAGAGAGAAATATATTATTTTTTTCTGTGAGTATTTGGAGGAAGAAAGGGGTATTGGGTTTTGCTATAAAGTTTGGTTGTGCGGAAAATTTGGTTTTGATCTTTTTTATTTGTAAATCTTTTGAGTGTGTATCTCCTTTTTTGATATAGTGATTTATTACATTATTAAAGGCATGCTTTGACTTTTCCTAGGATAACAATCGGTTGAACGCATGGTAATATGTACACTTAAATATTTCAAATAAGATAAGTCAGTTTTAGTTGAACAATTACAAATTGTTCTACTAGTTAAGGAAAGTATAATATATATTTGCTGATGACGTGGAAAGCTGTGGATTAACTAATTACATGTGAAATTTGGAGTAAAAAAATCATTTTAAGATTTATTCAATGAATAAAATAAAAGTAATATTCTAAAAAAACTGAACTATCACCACATTTGAAGGAAAAAAATCACAGCTTTTGAAAAAAAAAAAAAAAGTGGAAAACAAAATTATTTTAAAATCTATTTAATACAAAAATAAAATAATATTCACAAAAATAAGAACTTTAAAAAAATGCAGCTTCTGAAAAAACCAAAAACACAAAATCTAAGAAAAAAACTGAGGGAAAAAAATACTTTTGACTTTGTTTATTTCGTTTTTTCTTTTAAACCAATTATTTACAGAACATAACATAGATATATTTTTTCCTAAATAGTAAATTTTGGTTGTCTCATGCATAAATTGAGAATTGAATTGGTTGAATGGAATAAATGAAAATCGAAAACGATTGACGTGAATTAGTTATGTGTCACCTCTTAATTAAAGAGGAAAATAATAGAAGGAAGGTAAAATCACTTTCTATCTTTATATCAAACTAAAATAATTTATTATGTACGTAATTTAATAAAGTAAAATACCTTTTAATTATATATAATTAAGTAAAATAAACTCTACATTCAAATACATGGCATGCATGCATTGACCTTGATGTAAATATATTTTCTCATTTTTATTGAATTAATTAGTTAAAGTCATTTTCGTTCTTTTGGTAAATATGTTGGCTAAATTATTGTTTACGCTAGTAGTCAACAGTTTCCTAAATTTAACGTGGGTTAAAGTGATTTAATTGGAACAAGCTTGAGTTAAAGTATCAAAAGAAAAATTGATGTCAAATTTGAGGGTTTATTTATACATTTAACTTTTTAAAAACTTTGTAAACATTTCTTTATATGTATATCGAAAATAGATGTTAAATTTTAGCAAATCAAAAGAGTTTTATTATTTTTTTCTCATTTACGCTTAGTATTAAATAACTATATAGAGCAATTATAGTCGATAAATTTAGAGTTTGAAATCATTATTAATTTAGTGAAATATACTTCTAATTAAAATTTTCTTAAAGCTAAGGTCATATTGCATTCATGGAACCGGAAGACAAATAATATGAAATAAAGGAAATACTCAAAAACATTTTTTCTTCTTCACAAGCTTCGGCCAAACACCTTTATTTATTTTTAAAATATATATTACTTTCTTGAAGGAAAACTTCAGATCTCATGGAAGCTTTAGTCAAACTTGCTATAGGTTTATAGAATTTTAAAAAGTGTCATTTTACTTGGAACGAACTAAAAAGGCACATTTTAAGTAGAATTGAATGAGTAATTCAAGCCATATAAAAACAATTACAAACAAACTTTTTATAAAAAGGTTTAAATTAGAAGTCTGAAAAATATAAATGACAAGTATAATACAAGAAGATAAGAGTATAATGAAATAAACAATATTTCAACTTTATAAGCTGTTTAAATCCTTTCATATAATATTATTTATTATTTAAGAAATGCTTTAGTTAAATGTCGCCGAAAGTTCTGTCCTTTTCTATTTTGTCCTTTATTACTACTACTAATAATATTCAATGTCCGCCAAACAATTTATTTTAAAAATGCATATATAAAAAGGGAGAAAAATGACATGCCACATTTCATCAATGTTGACCGTGGAATATTAGAAATTGAAATTTTGTGTATTCTTTGATTGTGGGCAATATATAAAAACATGTAAATAAAAACTAAAAAAATAAAAGGAGATGCTTGTGAGGAATAATAATTTTAAGCCTCTAAAATAAATAGCTTTCAAAATTAAAATTGATATGATGTTGTTTTTTTCCCATTCGATATCTATTTTTATATTAAAACTTAATTAAATTACAGAATTCATACCTAGAGGCAACGTTTTAAACAAATTGTTTTTTAAGAAATTTCAATTATTCACAATTCATATTAGTGAAATGATTGGGCTCCATAACCTTTTTCTTTTTGTGTTTTAGAAGTCAATTAAGGAGAACTAAAAAAAGTGGGACTTTTGTCATTCATTTGACTTCAATTTCTGAAATTCCAATTTACACTTGTACGTTAACTATAGTTATTATGGTATATATATGATATTCAAATAAGAATTTCCATTCTATACTTCAACAGTATCCATAACTTTTTAGAATATCAATGCAATTTAAAAGTTAGATCTGCTGTTATGTTGTTGGTTTTTTAGATTATCCTATCACAATAGATAATTATTAGATAACGAGCTCAAGCTATAAAAATATCATCTTGCAGAAGAAATGTGAAGTAAAATTACGTTCAATAAATCCTTATGATCAATCTTCTATCAGATCATGTGCATACTGGGTGCTTTATTGCGTTGACTGCCTTTTTTTCCATATCATGTTGGATATAAAATGTTATTTATTGCTCCACCATTTTAGTTACAAAATCAAACTATCGGGAATAATTATTTAATTATTAAATAAATTTAATCAACGCACACTAAATAAACTTTAAATATTATCATTGCAGAGCAGTCTATTTTTGAAAATTGAAACGAATAGGGTAGAAAATCCCAATCAAACAAGTAAGAGCTTATCTGGACTTTGATAGTTAGTCTGACCAAGTCCGTCTACTTCTAATTAGCACATTTGTTTTCACATGTAATTAACATTAGTTAATTATTTGTGAAAATTTGTTTAACGTTAAATTAGTAATATAACCAAATTTGTACTATGTGGCCATAGTTAATTATTTGTAAAAAGTTGTTTAACGTTAAATTGTTAATATAACCAAATTTGTACTATTTGGCCATATGGATTAGGTGAGAAGAAGGTCTGGAAAGGGAGATGATGGGACCTCGATATTCGTGTTCGTTTGGTTCAAATTTGTAAATGACCCACATTTCTTTTTATTTGTTTAAAACTAGTGACATATTTCTATATTTAATAACAATTCAATTTTAAAATATCAATTTTATCCCTAATGAAATATCTATAATCACACAAATATGTTTGACCTATTTTAGATAATAAATTTTAAAATTCTTTCTTTTTTTCTTAAATTCGATGTCGAATTAAATTACATCACATAAATTAAGACGAAAAAATATCTTTTTGTATGATTTGTTGGATCAATTTATTTGAAAAAAATACATTGTTTCCACCCTGAACTATAAACGAAATTATTGAGACACATTTCAATTTAAAGGGGGTCCTATTACCCCTTGAACTAATTAAAACTATATTTTGACAATCTTAGTGTCCGTGTGACACATACTGACACATACTGTACCTATGTGGACCTTGTTTATCGGTGTGTTGTGCACCACATCTATAAACAGGAGGCTATGGACATTTAGGAAATTGTTTCTTTTCTTCAGATCATAGATCGTGCCATAGAGTTTATATAGCAAATGAAGTCATAGTTGGCCACTGAATCCATTTGTTTCTCTTATTACAGTAAGAATGTCGGATACCGAAATTAAGAATACCGACGAGCGGGTAGACGTAGCTGCCGGAGAAGGGACTAGTAAGTCACCACCTGTACAAGTTAATCAGAGCAAAGCTCAAGTTGAGCGGGTATCTGAAATGTCTTCCACTCCATATGGAATAAGGGGGAGGCGAACCACATTCACAGAACCACTTGTTAATGCTGCTGATCAGGATATGAGGGATGCAGTACAACTGTTGACCCGGATTGTTGCCGGTCAAGTCCAAGGGCAAGGGCAAGCTATTCCTGCCGCGGGTCCTAGCGGTACTGATAGGGCGGCTAGTCTTCGGACGCAAGATTTTCTTAAGATGGATCCGCCTACTTTTATCGGATCTGATCTTAACGAAGATCCGCAGGACTTTATTGATCAGATCTAAAGGGCCCTAGAGGTGATGCATGTATCGGGCAGAGAGACAGTGGAGTTAGCCGCGTATAGATTCAAAGGTGAGGCTATATATTGGTATGAAGACTGGAAACGGTCAAGGGGCATTGATGCACCCCCAGCTACTTGGAAAGAGTTCAAAGAGGCATTTATTGATCATTATCTTCCATATGAGACTCGTCAGGCCCGTACGGATCAGTTCTTAAATCTTCGACAGGGTAATACAAGTGTGAGGGAGTATAGTCTTCGATTTAATTCCTTGTCCAGATATGCTCCTAATGTTATAATTACTATGGATGACAGAGTTCATCGGTATGTGGATGGATTGAATCCGTATTTGGTTAGGGATTGTACTATTACTGCACTGAATAAAGACATGGATATAGCTAGGATCCAAGCATTTGCACAGAAAATGGAAGATCAGAGGCAAAGAAAAAGAACACAGGAATTTGAAAGCAAATCTTCTAAGAGGGCCAGATCTACAGGGCAGTTTATGGCGCCACAGGGAGGTTTTAGACCTCAATTTTCTGCTAGACCACCTAGGCCATTATTTTCTTATTCTGCAGCTAGTGCTCCACCACAACATCAGGGGTTCAGAGGCAGTCAATTTGGGCAAAGAAGTAAGGGTCATAGTTCGCGATCAGTGGGTTATCATGGGCAAGAGAACATGAGCCAATCGAGACCTTCTCGAGAGCTATGTAATCGATGTGAAAAGCATCATATGGGCGTATGTCGAATGGGAACAAATGTTTGTTTTTGGTGCAGTATAACGGGGCATATAATGAGAGAATGCCCACGAAGGGGCGCAGGTGGCGTAGCACGACCTTCGGGATCAGCTGTTGCATCATCGTCACCAGTATCTTATTCTGGTAGAGGCGCACAACCTGCGGGTTACGCTAGAAATAAAAAAAGAGTCGTCAATTCCAGCGGGACTCAGAATCGCACTTATGCTTTAGCGGATCGACAGAATCTAGAGGCTTCCCCAAATGTGGTTACGGGTACGTTGCCCATATTTTCATTTGATGTATATACTTTAATTGATCCGGGTTATACATTATCATATGTTACTCCTTTGGTTGCTGGAAAGTACAAAAGAACCCCCGAATTGTTAGATAAGCAGTTGGAAGTGTCTACCCCGGTTGGGGAATCTATTATTGCTAGAAAAGTTTATAAAGATTGTGTAGTAACTGTGTGTGGTCGAGACACGAAGGCCAATCTTGTGGAACTAGAAATGGTAGATTTTGATGTTATAATGGGTATGGATTGGTTGGCGTCTTGTTATGCCAAAATTGACTGTTGTACGAAAAAGATGTATTTACATTTTCCTAATGAAGCAGTTATTGAATGGC